>NC_053026.1:535684957-535848872 GCF_003073215.2 Triticum urartu | reverse complement strand
TTTAGATCTCCTACCATTGTAACCAACTTTGTGTAACCCTAACCCTCTCCGGTGTCTATATAAACCGGAGGGTTTTAGTCCGTAGGACAACTTCATCATACAACAATCATACCATAGGCTAGCTTCTAGGGTTTAGCCTCCTTGATCTCGTGGTAGATCTACTCTTGTACTACCCATATCATCAATATTAATCAAGCAGGACGTAAGGTTTTACCTCCATCAAGAGGGCCTGAAGCTGGGTAAAACATCATGTTCCTTGCCTTCTGTTACCATCCGGCCTAGGCGCACAGTTCGGGACCCCCTACCCGAGATCCGCCGGTTTTGACACCGACAACCGCCTTTCCCCCGACATTGTTGAGGCCGACAAAGGAGGGGGAAGGTCGGCGATGCAATGGGTGGAGTGCCCGATGGGCGATAGCCTGGGTTCTGCATCACGGGTTATGCCTCCAACCCTTTCTCTTGTGTTTCCATTTCTAGGGAGAAAAACATAACTTTGAACTTTATTATATTTTATTGTTGTTATAAGTTCAAGTCCAACGGAAATAATATTCTGTAACTAACCATGCATTCATTGGGAGGTCATTGGGAGTAGGATTTTATTTACTAGCTCTGCGCATGACTCGTCTTTTTCTTAGCTCGAAGCAGTGGGGAAAAGCACAAAAACATTAAAAACAACCCTGTACGCGAATGAAAATATATTTCCCGTTCAAATTCTTACAAAACACAAGCATTTTTATTTCGAGGGAAAACAAGTACATGCATACATACAAAGCTCGTTATTTATTTGTAACAGCATGGCTGAGCTTTTTACACGTAGTGCGAGAGGCTGTGGCACATGTAGCTCAGTGACTCGACGCTCTCACTGCTGCCCGCCGGCGCCGGGAAGCTTCTCCTTGATATTGTCAACGACAAACGATATCATTATATGCATCGATATGACTTAAGTTTTGGCCAAGCTGGGTTGCCTGGCTCCTGTGCTTACCCCTACGTTCCCGATTGTTTGGCTAGGTGGTAAAGGGAGCACCTCTGCGATTTTTACTGCCGGATCAGCCGAATGTGTACCTCGGACTGGGTGAAGCCGAAAGCTAGCGTTCTTAAGGGAATATTCAGTCGGTGAACTAAAAGATGACCTTTTTTACTTATTTATATATACGCCCCCAGATGATTTTCCTGCGTTTGCAGTCCGGACATGCACTTTAGGGCATGCCTCCCAGAGAAAGGAACCCCTAATGGAACTATTCTCTTTGGAAGATGTTTCTTACTAACCATGTAATATAACATAACTAGTTGGGCACTTGTCTGATAGAGCAATAATGACCCCTACGCCTGGTCTCCATGCATACCCCGGTTCTTACATAACCGGTAGGGTATTCGGACACACTCCGGACCGTCAGGTCCTGAGGTTGAAGCGAAAAGATCGGCAACGACAAACGATCTACAATCCGGCTAGAAGGCATTACACATGTCAATTAAAAATTACATAGTCACTCTGACTGATTGTATTCCTCTTCAATACCATCTAACATGTTGTCTAACTTACAGTCCTGCTGGGAATACTTTGCGGCCAATTCTACTTGGCCGTACACTAAGCTTACAGGGATCTCCTTCCCGTCAGGCCCCATAGGTCCAACCTCGGCCATGTGGTTTGGGTCGGACTTCGTGTACCGCGTCTTCACCATGGCCCAGGCCTCCCTAGCGCCTTGTCGGCAGGCCGATATCTTCCACAACCGGAAGCGCCGCCGAGCTCCCTTAAGCTTCTCCGAAAGCTCTCCAAGGCCCTCGGGCATGGAGTGGGAAGGCCATAAGGCTTGGGCAACGCCTCGCATCGCCTGCCGAACTCGCTCGTGCAGTTGTGAGAGCTCGGGAAGAAGGTCACCCGTAGAACCGGGCATCTCCTCTGCAGGACGACCCGTTAGCATACCTACAGACATTACTCTATTAGTCGACTTCCTCGCCGAACTCTTTTCTTTCAAAGATTCGCTTAAGCACTTACTAGATATGCCGCGTCAAAACCGCTGATTCTCCTTAGTAGAGTCCGACAGCTGGCCACGAACATCTTTAAGTTCAACGTCCAGCTTGGTGTTGGCATCCTGAAGATCATTCTTCTCCCGCCTCACCCTTGTCAACATACTCTCACCGGCCTTTAGCCGGCGCAAGAGTTGTTGCCTCTCCGGATCTAGTCCGGCGCCATCTGCAATATGATTTGTCAGATTTACACCCACGCCGCACTTCGCAAGATACTAATCTTTCGAAGTGTATCTTACCAGAGGGGGTCTCTTTGGGCTCCCCTGCCGCGGCTAGTGCGGCCTCCAGTTGGGCTTTGCACTCTTCCAGCTCCTGGGACAGTACGGTATTCTTCTCTGTAAGAACCTGCATAACAAATGATCCTTAAATCAGTTACCCTAACTGTTTCAAGTCTCGGGGGCTACTGGTATATATATATATTTACCAAAATTTTCTTACCCGTATGTCTTTTACATATTGCTCCGTGGCTCTGGCTAAACCATTTTGAGCGGCACGGAGATACGCATCTCCCGAATTGAAGGCATCTAATGCCTCTTGGGAGAAACAAGCGTCGCGAAGAACTGTCCGGCGATGCCTGTGGTTCATGGCACTCTCCACCTCGGAATTGGTGGCAGACAGCCTGTCCGCATCCTCTGTTGGAGGAGCGTCCGGTGCGCGCCTTGTGTTCGCTTCCGCTTCTGGGCCAGGCGTTGGAGCCTGACTGGTGGAGGCGCGATTGGCAACCTCTCCGGATATAGTCCGGCGAGGTCTCTTCGTTCTGAAGACAGCACGAACGTTAATATGCCCTGAAGGAATAACACCAGGGAAAAAGAGGGTGCGCTATACCTTTGCGCCGGCGTCTCAGTCCGGACTACATTCCTTTTTACCCCACGGGGCCCTGCGGCCCCTCGTTGGCTAGCCGCCGCAGGTTTGGCCTCCCGCCTCGGAAACCTCCCCTGCAAAACACGGTCGTTGTCAGGAAAACTGAAATGCGTGAGAATGGATTCCTTCTCAAGGGGATGAGACTCCGCTCTCTGTTACCTGGGAGGCCGGGATTAACCCTGGGTAATCAGCCGTAATGTCCACCAAGGTATTGTCCTTGCTTAGCTGATGAAACACCCCGTCAATCAGCTCCACCGATATGTCCGGATCCTCTTCGGAGTCCGGATCGAGGGACCGTTCTGGATCCTCGGGCTGTGGGGGACGGCTGTTTATATCCTTTACTTCCTGACGCAGTTCCTGCGTTGAAATCGGAAGACTACATATTTAATCATAGGAATATAAAACGGATGGGCAAGCACAATTGTCCACTTACCCAACTCGGAGGGTTGTACATAGAAAATCCGCCCTGCGGGTTGACGCGGAGGAATTCCTCCTCTTCTCCCTTGTACAAAGAGGATAAGATCTTTACTAGAGCGACAGCTGAGGCTGGCCCCTTACGACCGTAACGGGTGGCGTCATCCTCCCCGTTAAAATCCCACATGGGGTGGCCTCTATATTGAAGCGGCTGCACCCCCCGCATAATGCATGCGGCCATGACTTCAATCATGGTTAGTCCGGAATGAGCCAATAGTCTTATCCGACCCATCAGGTGAAGGACGTCCCTGTCGCCTTCTCTCTGAGAGCTCCGCGGACGCCAGCTTAGGCGTTTCTTTAAGGGAGCACTGTTGAATTCGGGGAGACCGGCCCAGATAGGATCCGGCAGCGGGACATCATCTATATAAAACCATTCCGAAGGCCAGTCCTCGGACGCCTTCTTTGGGGTTCTGGATAGATATCCGGTCCTGGCGATACGCCACACTTCGGCTCCGCCCACTTGATATATAGACCCCTCTTGAGAGCGGGGCACCAGGCAGAATAACCTCTTCCACAGCGCGAAATGAGCCTCAACACCCAAGAATAGCTCGCAAAGGGCGACGAAGCCCGCGATATGCAATATAGAGGCGGGCGTGAGATTGTGCAGCTGGAGGCCGTAGAACTCCAGAAACCCACGGAGAAATGGATAAATTGGAAATCCAAGTCCTCTTATTAGATAAGGGATGAGGCACACCCGCTCTCCTTTGGAGGGATTGGGGGTGCTCTCCGCTTGCTCTCCGCCATTATAGGTGGCGAGTCCGGCTCGGACCGGGACCATATAGGCCTGAGGGAGAAATCCCTTGGCCTGAAGCGACACTAACTCGCTGTGCGGGATGGAGCACCTCTCCCAGTCTCCAGGTTTAGGACTGGAAGGGCGAGAGGAGGAGCTGCGACGGCTGGCTATGTTGGAATGGACCTTTGCTGGAGGCGCTCTGATGATTACTCGCGGAGAGGAGAAGGTGTGGTTTGGATCTGAATCCCCATCCCATTAAATAGGCGGCTCGTTTATGCGGCTAGGGGTGTGAGTGTAAAAACACACCGACTTTTCGCATTCGTTTAACACGTGGAAGACGGCCATTATTGGGCGTGGAAGCCAAGGTGCGCTACATTACGAAAATCGAACATTATTCAGCAGGTACACGGAATTTGGAGAAGAACCCGCCTTGCAATGCCGAAGACAATCTGCGCGCCGGACTCGTCGTCATTGAAGTCTGGTTCGGGGGCTACTGAGGGAGTCCTGGATTAGGGGGTGTCCGGGTAGCCGGACTATACCTTCAGCCGGACTCCAGGACTATGAAGATACAAGATTGAAGACTTCGTCCCGTGTCCGGATGGGACTTTCCTTGGCGTGGAAGGCAAGCTTGGCTATGCGGATATTTAGATCTCCTACCATTGTAACCGACTTTGTGTAACCCTAACCCTCTCCGGTGTCTATATAAACCGGAGGGTTTTAGTCCGTAGGACAACTTCATCATACAACAATCATACCATAGGCTAGCTTCTAGGGTTTAGCCTCCTTGATCTCGTGGTAGATCTATTCTTGTACTACCCATATCATCAATATCAATCAAGCATGACGTAAAGTTTTACCTCCATCAAGAGGGCCTGAAGCTGGGTAAAACATCATGTTCCTTGCCTTCTGTTACCATCCGGTCTAGGCGCACAGTTCGGGACCCCCTACCCGAGATCCGCCGGTTTTGACACCAACAACCGCCTTTCCCCCGACATTGTTGAGGCCGACAAAGGAGGGGAAAGGTCGGCGATGCAATGGGTGGAGTGCCCGATGGGCGATAGCCTGGGTTCTGCATCACGGGTTATGCCTCCAACCCTTTCTCTTGTGTTTCCATTTCTAGGGAGAAAAACATAACTTTGAACTTTATTATATTTTGTTGTTGTTATAAGTTCAAGTCCAACGGAAATAATATTCTGTAACTAACCATGCATTCATTGGGAGGTCATTGGGAGTAGGATTTTATTTACTAGCTCTGCACATGACTCGTCTTTTTTCTTAGCTCGAAGCAGTGGGGAAAAGCACAAAAACATTAAAAACAACCCTGTACGCGAATGAAAATATATTTCCCGTTCAAATTCTTACAAAACACAAGCATTTTTATTTCGAGGGAAAACAAGTACATGCATACATACACAGCTCGTTATTTATTTGTAACAGCATGGCTGAGCTTTTTACACGTAGTGCGAGAGGCTGTGGCACATGTAGCTCAGTGACTCGACGCTCTCACTGCTGCCCGCCGGCGCCGGGAAGCTTCTCCTTGATATTGTCAACGACGCCCTTCTTCTCACCGGTGGCGGCCGCGCCGCCCGTAGGAGCACCGCCGTGGTTCCCTGTGGGCCCGCCGGAACGGCCCAGACCGCCGTCGGTCTTGCGGTCGTCCCTCGTCGCCTGGAGCTGCTGCACGCCCCCGGCACCAGCACCAGCAGGAGCACCTCCGTGGTTCCCCGCGGGGCCGGTGGCGCCGCCGTGCCCGGCCGCCTTGTCGGCCGCGTCCATTGTCCTTGATTTTCACGCACTGTACTCTGACCGATGTGCGACAAGATGAACTTGTGGTCTACTCGTGTATTGTTCTTGTGGTGTACTCGTGTATTGTTGTTCAGTTGCTGCGAATTGATATGCAAGTTCGACGGTTTATTTATAGCGATGGTGTTCGTATGGTCCTGCACCGACGCTATGCAGAGGTGCTGCGTGCACGTATGGGCATCACTGTGCTGGAGTGATCATCCTCCCGCCAATAAACAAAGCCGGGAGAAATGTAAGGTGCGCATGCATGCCACACGGCCTTGTCCGGGGCGCCGCGTATGCCTCCGGACTCTCTAGAAGAAGCACATGACTCGCTCGATGCATTACATATGGCGATTGGATCATTTCATCGTATCGCAATTGTATAAAGCTATAAATCAATCGTATCATGGGATCATTTCGGCATCGTGTACGTAGCCTACAAGGCTCCGCTCCACCCTTATTGTTAGAATAAATCCGAGACATACCATTGATTATCGAAGGACCAAGCAATCACACAAGTACGACACCGAGATTTGTTAACGAAGTTCACCGATATGGCTATATCTCTGGGACCTGACTATAGGTGCTCCTCCCCATGACACCGTCACAATACCGCACCCGGTCACCCGGGCGCCGGCACATGCCGCCGGCTCCCCCTTGCGCGTATGTGCTATTATGTGGGCATAGGTTATATCGTGTGTCTAGCCCCGCTCTATATGAGAGGCCTAGGATACAAGTGTCCTACTAGGACACGACTCCATATCCTATCTAAACACAATACAACTACAAGTTCAATTGTAACCTGCTTTGTACACAATATTCGACACAACTCTAACAAACTCCACCTTGACGAATATTCTCCACCGGTTTGAGTTCGTCAATGCGTCAAACTTTCATGTACATTGGACTTGAGTTTATCCCATGAGCATCGCTGCTACTCCAATGACTCCATGTGACTCCACCTGCAACTTGTAGTCCCTCCTTTTCTTGACCAGGGTCAATGCTCGAGCGAAACTAAGTTCCCCTTACTCTATTTTGTGCTCCCAACTTCCAGATTATCAGTCCAACGTCATCACACAGCAATCACTGACCTGCGTGAAAGTGAACAACTCACATATTGAGTGTCACACATAAGAGTTACCTGAACTCAATATCACCGCTCCTTTCTTGACCGCATGTCTAAAACTTGAAGAAATTTCACCATTGCTTTTAGTCATCCCGAGTCAAATTCGCAGTTGTCTCACCACATGTATGACCACCAGAGTCCTGGCCCGTCTCCATGTACCCGTGCGTACTGCACGCCTCGCCGCTATTACCGCGTCGAACCTCTGCTGTCCCGGCCGAGTCTCAAGGGTCGCAAACCCACACCACTCAACCCCACTGCAGAGTACCACCGATCATCACCGACTGATGACGAGTTTCAAGCTTCCATCAGACCATTGGGCTCCAGTCCGAACTGCATGCCACTCGATTTTCTTCCCCTTGCTGAATAGGCTTCAATTCCCTGGATCCTTACATCGTAACCCCTCAATCCAGCTCCACCTTTGACATGACTCCATGGTAGATGATCAGTCCATCCCGCGCTCCGTCTTCTTCAAGCTCTCATGTGCACCGTCTTGAATCAACCCCGCGTCATAGCCTTGTCGAAGCCACACAAGCCCTCTGGACCTGCGTCACGCGTTTCCACGCCCAGAAGTCGGTCACCATCGGTATCACGTTCCTATGTCGTCGTCGCCGATCCAACCACCGTCTTTTGTTCCAACCGACTCACGTCGATTCATCAGACTGACAAATCTGACCCAACCGAATTTATCCGACTGCACGACACACTCCAGACTTCTCAAGCCGTCATCATGATAATCGCCATCCATACACAAATGTGTACCAACAAAGAAAACCAAAAGCAAAGTTCACATAGCCTTCTCGTGTGAATATACCAAATCAGATCAGCAAAGCTAACTGGCTCAAGCACCTGATTCATCACACGTCTGTAGCTAACCTTTTCTTTTCTTTTCTTTTCTTTTTCCATGACATCATCACGATTTGACTAAGCCTGTGTGTCGTATTCTTTTTTTTCTCAAACAAATCACGTGCCTCCAAGCTTATGCAACATCTTTGCAGCCTCCTGTAGCGTACCAACGGCTGCCACCACCGCGCACATACGGCACCCCAACACATCGCTTGACCAGACTTGCATGGGACGCACCCGCACGCTCCTGCCGCTGCCAGCGCTGCCTGCCCTGCCCACAAGTCAGCCATCTAGAGCTGCGATGGTCTTCGTGCTTGCCCCGCCTGGATGGGCCTACTGGGCCATTGCTTACCGCCAAGCGTTTGTCCAGACCGAACGGCTCGATCAATCCGCTGGTGCCGCTCGTCATCGCAGCCACAACTGTAATCCGTTCTCGCCTAGGTTGCCACACCCGTCGCCAAGTCCGATCCGGATCGATCGACTCTGCCGGCGCATCTGCTGCTGCCATAAGCACACACACCTCCCTCTGACTCGCTTTTGCTAGAAGATCACAACCGCTGAACACATCTGCTATCTCCCCTGCAGAGAACCCCAACGATATCTTCATCTCCTCTAGATCTGACTTCCGCAGCCTCTTCAAACCTTGCTCATGATTTCACTTGTTAGAATAAATCCGAGGCATACCGTTGATCATCCGAGGACCAAGCAATCACACGAGCATGAAACTGAGATTTGTTAACGAGGTTCACTGATATGGGTACATCCCCGGGCCTGACTATGGGCGCTCCTCCCCATGACACCGTCACAATACCGCACCCGGCCACCCGGGCGCCGGCACACGCCGCCGGCTCCCCCTTGCGCGCCTGTGCTATTATATTGGCATAGGTTACATCGTGTGTCTAGCCCGCTCTATATGAGAGACCTAGGATACAAGTGTCCTACTAGGACACGACTCCATATCCTATCTAAACACAATACAACTACAAGTCCAATTGTAACCTGCTTTGTACACAATATTCGACACAACTCTAACACTTATCACATCGCACGTCGTCGTAATCACGATGGACACAAGAGCGGCGACTACTCGCACATCACTACTCGCTATGAGAGCATCTCCAACAGCTGCAAGCCTGAGAATAGTGCAGCAAAAAGAGACTGGAGTAAACTTTAGGACAACAAAAGGTGCATTTTTTGGCGAAAATATTACGTCTCTGCCCTAAAATAGGCCACCGAAACATGAAAACTTTTTTTTTCAACTACAAACTTCCCAACATTCAACTAAAATAGGCATCCTCAGTTTTGACCGTTTTGGACGGGCCCTGCGGCAACGATGGCTTTGGCAAACCTGAAAACACCCGGACAGACTTTGGGTGGGAATGGAGGTGCCATGCTCCGATTCTGATCGTCTATTTTTCAACGCGGCCACCTCGGTCACGGTGGGTGACGGCCAGACGGCCAGGACTTGCTCCTGGCATCAGGCAGGCACACTGCGATTGCTATTCCCGACGCTCTATAAGCACTGGAGGAGGAAGAACAGAACGGTGGCAGATGCCCTTAGAAATGAACGCTGGATTCTTGACCTGGCGCACGGGCAGACAGACCAAATTGTCTGCGACTGTACATGTGGCCTTGGCTCGGCTCCTGCGCTTGATGCCGGTCAACCTCTCTACAGCTGTGGCCGACGAGATAAGATGGAACCTAGAGGCCAGCGGCTGCTACACCGCGACATCGGCTTATAAGGCGCAGTTCCAGGCGATCCACACCTCCAATTTCCCTCGGATCATCTGGAAGACTTCGGCGCCAGGGAAACTGAAGATGTTCTTCTGGTTAATGCTGTTCAATAGGCTCTGGTGCAATGACCGACTTCAGCGACGTGGGCGGCCAAATTCATACTTCTGCCAATTCTGTTTCAGAAACCTCGAGACGGTTGACCACATATTCTGGTCGTGCCCTTTCACCACGGCGATCTGGAGCAGTCTGTCATCTTGGTTTGGCTGCGAAGCTCTAAGACTGCAATCTACTCGCGAACCGCGCAGTAGTAGTGAACGGATCATGGGTATTGTGGAGGGCGCAAAACCTAAGTTCAGAAAAGACATAAGATCTCTGATGATGCTAGCAGTTTGGGAAATCTGGAGACACCGGAACGACCGCACTTTCAGAAATAAAGAGGCCTCTAGGCGAGAGGTTCTGCAGGCCATCAGACGGGGTATTGACCTATGGAGACAGGCTGGAGCAACCTGTTTGCTGCACCCGTTCATGCTGCCACCGGAGGGGATAGGCTGATGACAATGCTGGTCGATCGGCTGTAGTTTTTCTTTTCTGAACTCTTTTTCGTTTTTCATCCTTGTGATCTTAGGGTCACCATCCATGTATTCCCAATTTATCCATTGCTCTCTGCTATGATCAACATGAAAAGCCAGCTGTGCTGGATCTTTCAAAAAAAACATTCAACTAAAAACATGCCGCCCGGCGTGCTGGAACTCGACGCCGAACCGGCCGGACGGCCGCGGCCAAACCCTCTTGAAGATGGACTTCGGCGGCATGGCAGACGAGGCGGAGCAGCGGGCCGGCGACATTGCGGACAAGGTGGAGCAGCCGTAGGTGGAGGCACAACATCCGGAGGTGGCGGCGGAGAGGGCGATGGAGTTGGCAGCGGGTGGCGGATGAGCGGCCAATTGGCCTTGGGAAATGGCGGATCCGGTTGGTGGGGAGGTCGAGCGGCGGTGATGACCGAATTCGGTGCGGCGGCGACGGGATTTGGCCGCGGGAGGAGGCGGCCACGTGGCGCGGGGTGAAATGAGTTTTTGGGCAGCCGATTTTGTGCCACATATATGCAGTAGTCGTGCCGCATTTTAGGCCAGCCCAAAACAAATTTTCAGCAGCTTTTCGTTTTTGGGCAGTTGTTGAAAGTGTTTTTTACCCTCCAAACAACCAAAAAGTGATGGTTTCCCAATAATAGGGCAGCTGCTGGAGATGCTCTAAGGTTACACCACCGACTTTATCACTTGACGACTAGTCTCGTAAATATTTAGAAAGCGGAAGGGCGGAAGGAGTATGATTCACAATATTCAGAAAAATGTAATCTTTTGCCATTGTACCAAATATGTAAAGGCCATATGCTTCTTTAGTTTTCCAATACGTCTTTCACATCCTCAATGCTTAAAGTTTTATTTGACTGCTTATTCAACCCCCCTCCCCCTCCCCCCCTCACCAAAAAAAACTGTATTCAACCTACCATCAGAACCAGTGTGTCCTTGCTTCCTATATCAAAGTTTCGTTGTATTTTCTTCGATGCAAGCGTGGTTTAAATCTACCCCATTGACATCCTCAAAAACCCCAAGTTGCCATTTGGACGTTGCTCTACGGCAAAAGAGAAATTTGTTTAGCAGTGGCTAGCGACTATCTCCGCAAACCGCAATGTAATGTTAGCTTTACTTTACTTTCGAATAACTTATGTGCTTGCTTTTAATTTTTTATATCTATTTTCTGAAAATAAATAAAATTTTGTCTTTAGATTACAAAAATAAATAAATAAAACAAGAACAAAAAAACGAGTCCTGAAATTAAACCCCTTGCAGTTTTGGGCTTTGTCACGGGCCTCCTCGGCCCAGGGCTAACGACCGGTGGTCCGACTCGGTTCCCCCGTCTTTGCCTCTCCCGAGCCGGAGGAGAAGAGCAGAGGGAGGACAGAGGCTTCCGTCAAGATCCAAACTCCTCCCCCTCCCGGCTGCTCGCTGCTTTAAGACTCCACCGTCCGATCCGGGATCTACCAACCCAGCGCGCCGGAGATCCCACCGGAGCCCGCCGCAGCCTACCTCGCCGCCTCTGTCGCTGCGCCGGTAATCCATCCCCCACTGGTTTCCTTCCTCTTGGGATCGTTTGGTTGTTACAATCTGTCGGTCGCTCTCTTTCAGTTCATAGGCTCCGATTACAGGCAGCTCGGCTGCGTCTCCCCGCTTCGTGTGAATCTCAGGAGCGGTTTTATCAACACTTCTCAGGTCGATAGATAACTAGATTTTATTAGCAGTAAATCACAATTCACAAAGTGCTTGTTTTAGTTGGGCACATGTACAGAAAGAGTTGAGAGTCTATTAAAGTTACTTCGGTGTGAAATGCGTAACACGCAGAGACTTTTACTGCTATGATGCTGAATTGCATTGCGCTCCATTGCTTTATATATACTGTTTAATGTGACAAAATGATTATATACTGATTCGCCCGAATTCTGAGCAAATATTTCTTGGCTTATATCCTAGGTTCTAGCGGGGGCACCGCATTCTATTCCAGATTCTACTTTTGCCTTTCGAAGGACTGGTGATACTGAAGTTCTTGTGATGGCTGCCGCAAACGGACTAGTCCATGCATCTGCCAAGAAGCCCTTGTTCACATTTGGCGTCATTGCTGATGTCCAGTATGCCGATATCCCAGACGGCCGCTCGTTCCTCGGTGTCCCACGCTACTACAGGCACAGCATCAGCGTCCTTCAAAGAGCTGTCAGCACATGGAACAAGCAAGGCAATATCAAGTTCTCGATCAACTTTGGAGACACCATCGACGGGTTCTGCCCAAAGGACAAGTCGCTGTGGGCGGTGCAGAAGGTCATTGACGAGTTTGAGAAGTTCGATGGCCCGACCTACCATATGTTTGGCAACCATTGCCTCTACAACCTTCCTCGGAGCAAGCTGGTGGCATTGTTGAAGATGCCGACGGATTCTGATCGCGCGTATTATGACTTCTCACCATGTCCCGAGTACAGATTTGTTGTTCTGGATGCTTATGATTTCAGCGCACTTGGCTGGCCTCACGATCATCCTGTGACTGCAGCAGCATTGAAGCTCCTCGATGAAAAGAACCCAAACACCGACAAGAACAGCCCTGACGGTCTTTTTGGTGTCGACAGGCGGTTTCTGAAGTTCAATGGTGCAGTTGGCAAGGAGCAGCTGTCCTGGCTCAACGATGTCCTCCAGGATGCATCGGACCGCCGGCAGAACGTCATCCTATGCAGTCATCTCCCAATGGACCCTGGCGCAGTGTACCCAGCAGCTCTTATGTGGAACTATGATGAGGTGATGGCTATCGTTCGACGATACAACTGTGTTAAGGCCTGCTTTGCCGGACACGACCACAAGGGTGGCTACTCAGTGGACTCCCATGGCGTGCACCATCGCACCCTTGAGGCTGCGCTGGAGTGTCCTCCTGGCACCAGTGCATTCGGGCATATCGAAGTTTATCCTGACAAGCTATTGCTTGTAGGCTCTGATGGAATGGCTGATACTGAAATGTGTTTTCGGTCCTCTGATCGAGCTGCGTTGTAGTGTAAAATCCACGTGACTTCATTATTTTGACTTCTGGTGATGCCATTGAGAGAAAACTCATGTGACTTCCTGTTGTCTTGTCTGACGACACTATTACTTGTAAATAACACTGAAAGTGGTGGAATAAATAATGGAACTGTTGTAATGCTCACTTCACCATTTGAAAACTGCTGAAGGGAGCATAGTGTTAGGCTCTATTATTCACGAGTCTGTTGTAAATGTAATAAATGCAATGCTATTTGGGTGTGTAAAGTTCTTGCAAGTGGTTTCAGTCTTTGTACTCCATTATTCCATCAAGGAAGACAATGGTTAGGGTGGGGCGGGTACAATAATTACATACCCATGCCCATGTTGCCCACGGGCACAAAACCTCACCCGTACCCATGCCCATGGGCGCAAACCCTGCCCATACCCAAACCCACCCATATATACAGTGTAATGTTTGTTTATATTTTAATTATCTTTGAATATATCTTTGGTAGAGATCTTAAAACACACGAATGTAAGAAACATCCTGATATATATGTTCCCGGAGTATGATTGTCTACCTTCATTGTGACCAATATAAAGGTCTGGAGATAGAGATGTCAACAAGTGAGGGTAGTTTGTGCAACCTATTGCTTCATTCTTAAACATTCCTCCATGTTAGATTTACAGTCTCATCGATTGTCTTTACATGCATGCAAAAATATGTGTTGTACAATAGTGAAAGTAGCCCTGTCGTAACTATGTTTAGGGTCTCCTTGATCACCTACTCCTTTTCTGAACCAAGTTATCGAGCTACTCACTCCGGACTATAAGTTACTTGTCACAAAAAGCATACCATTAGATTCATATTTCCTGTTAAAAAAAGATTCACATTTAAAGGAAGCATTTGATAATATAAATTTTCCAGTTTTTGTGGCTTATGGCCTTTTTTACATGTGTGACATATGGCTTATGTTTTGTTGGTTGAAGTACTGGTCAAACTTAATGCTCAAAATGCATGTACGCTTTACAAATTGAAACATATAGGGACTAGTATAAAGGATTCCATCAATTGTCTGCTCCATTGGATCGATTGGCACCCCCCCTCCGCCCCCCCCTCCCCCCCCCCGCCCCTCGCGCGCGCCTACCTTCGAGGCTCCCCCCTTTTGCTAGATGACTCGGGAAGTGACCAATTGATAACACCTATCGGCCAACAACATTATTTTTTTGCAAGATACTTGTGTGCTTTATAAACTGAAACAAAGAGGTTGTTTTTTTCTGTTATGCAATCTATTCAGGGCTTAAGTCGACGGGTACCGTGTTATTCATACGCAACACACGTGGTCCTTTCACTGTTAAGCTGGCCCATATTAGTCCCCTTGACCGGTTTTGGCAACCTTCTAGAAGGTTCCATCCAATTCTTTCGGGACGGTTTTCCCCTTGATCGGTTTTGGCAACCTTCTAGAAGGTTTCATCCAATTCTTTCGGGACGGTTTTTCCCCTTGACCGGTTTTTTAGTGGCATTCAAAGACTTTCTGGTGCTGAAACCCCAATTACGCCTTGTACAATGCAAGGTGCTTAGGAGAGGTGGTTAGAGAAATAAACCAGGCTTTCCTTAAGCACCGGTGCTTATTTGTACAGGCAGACACTTAATTAGGCGTCGCTCCTGTAAAAATAGACGTCGGTGCTTTAGAAAAATCCGGTTTATTTTTCGAAGCACCTCCCTAAACACATCTAGCATTGTACAAGGCCTTAGGAGGTCTCTGGCAACAGTCAACGGCCTCCTGTATCTATCTCTGGGCTTCATTACAGGCCTCCTCGGCCCAGAACTAACGACAAATCCATCGGCCGGTGGTCCATTGCCGAAATTACTAATTAAGGAGTACTCGTTGCAAAGAACACTCCACTTTCCTAGGTTGTGACAAGTGGCGCACATGCAGCGCGCCATTTGCCGCAATCTGGGAGTTTTTCCTTTTTTCGTAGATCCGTTTATTCAAAACGTTTTATCTTTTAAATCGTGCGTCCAAATCTCGAACCGTTTTCATCATTGGATTCCTCGCGTCGAGATCTTCAAAACTAGACCCCGTGTTGATAGGTTTTGACGAACTTTTTTTCATGAAAAAAACCGGACAAAAAAAGCCAGGCGAAAAAACCGAACCGGGAGCACGGTTTTTTCCTTTTCCAAAAGTGGCACGCCCATGCCTCTCGTGAAATCACACCCGTACCTCTTGTGAAAGAAAACCCGTGACTCTCGTGGAAGGAAAAAAACAGAAAACGCGTTTTTTTTTGTTTCCGAGAGGCACGGCCGTAACTCTCGCGGAAGCATAATCGTGACTCTCATGAAAGAAAAAACAAAAAACGCATATTTTTTTTCCTTTCTGAGAGGCACGGCCGTGACTCTCACGAAAGCACAACCGTGCCTCTTGCGGAAGCAAAACCGTGACTATCGCGAAAAAAAAACAGAAAACGCGTTTGGTTTTTTCCTTTCCGAGAGGCACGGCCGTGACTCTCGCGAAAGCACAACCGTGCCTCTCGCGGAAGCAAAACCGTGACTCTCGCGAAAGAAAAGAAAAAACAGAAAACGCGTTTTTTTTTCCGTTTCCGAAAGGCATGGCCGTGACTCTCGCTAAAGCACAACCGTGCCTCTTGCGAAAAAAACCGTAACTTTCGCAAAAAAAAAAAGAAAACACGTTTTTTTCGTGCAAAAAATTTTTTTTTTGAATTTTTTTTATCGAAAAGCTAAGGAAGACCGGGAGAAAATCAAAAACTAAAAAAATAAATAAATAAACATTTAAAAAGCCGAAAGCACATGCAAAAAATAAAATCCGAAAAGACCGTCTAGAGCGCAACATTGACGAAGGGCTGAGAACGCGTCAAGTGGCGCTGATCTTTGCGAGGCTCTCGAAGAAGCGCTCGTTGCTCCCGTCCATCGCGTTTGCCCGTCTGTCCAAGACTCCAACCAACCAAGACAGCCTCAAAAAAAAACCCTCAAAAAAAAAGACAGCCTCAAAAAGGAAAAAAAAAAACCAACCGTCTAAGACGAGCAGAGAAGCTTTCGTCATTGTTTCAGGAAAAAAAAAAAGAGAATCTTTCGTCAAGATCCAAACTCCTCCCCATCCCGGCTCCGACTCTCCGCCGTCCGCCCTCGGGGCCGGGAGCAACCAAACCAGCTCCCGCCGGAGTCCGGCTACCCCGACTCCCTCGCTGCGCCGGTAATCCATCCTCCCCTGCCTCCTTCCTTCTGTGGTCGTCACAGTCCGTATCCCCTTCCGTACGAATCGCTAGTTTTGGCTACGGCGGGTCGCCTAAGTGATTTTATCAGCAATTCAGGCCAGGGTGTAGCTCCCGGTGCTTGACAATGGGAAATTGGATGAGATGCACACTGGTATGCAACGCTGCAGTATTCATTCAGTATTTGGAGCTGGTCTCATCCACAGTTACTTCTAGTGGAAGTGGTTGAAAGGGAAATTGAAACTGTAAACTGTATAATCTTGGAAGAAGAATAAGTGGGGACTTTTACTGCTATATGCTACTGGTATCCAGTCTGCTATCTGCTTTACATTTTACTCTGATAAACAGAGTGCTCTGTAGTCTGTACTGTTCCCCTCACCGGTACAGCGTCCTGAACAAATATTGCTCGACTTCTCTTGTAGGTTCTTGCGCAGAGATCTTTTCACTGCTTGTAGGTTCAGTTCCTCGCAGACAACAAGAAGAAGGGAGGTTTTCGAAGGTCCGGTGACACCAAAGTTCAATGATGGCGGCAACGAACGGACTAGCCCATGCATCTGCCCACAAGCCCCTGTTTACCTTTGGTGTCATTGCCGATGTCCAGTACGCCGACATCCCGGACGGGCGATCCTTCACTGGCATCCCGCGCTACTACCGTCACAGCATCGACGTCCTCCAGAGGGCTGTCAGTGCGTGGAACAAGCAAGGTGGTGTCAAGTTCTCCATCAACTTTGGTGACATCGTCGACGGGAAATGCCCAAAGGACAAGTCGTTGTGGGCGGTGCAGAAGGTCCTCGGCGAGTTTGAGAAGTCGGACGGCCCGACCTACCACATGTTTGGCAACCATTGCCTCTACAACCTTCCTCGGACCGAGCTAGTGGCTTTGCTGAAGATGCCAACGGGTTCTGACCGCGCCTACTATGACTTCTCGCCGTGTCCTGAGTACAGATTTGTTGTTCTGGATGCTTATGACTTCAGCACGCTTGGCTGGCCTCGTGATCATCCAGTGACTGCAGCAGCAATGAGCCTCCTTGAAGAAAAGAACCCAAACGCCGACAAGAACAGCCCTGAGGGTCTGGTGGGCGTCGACCAGCGGTACGTGATGTTCAATGGTGCTGTTGGAAAGGAGCAGCTGTCCTGGCTCAGTGATGTCCTACGGGATGCATCGGAGCGTCGGCAGAATGTCGTCTTGTGCAGTCACCTCCCATTGGATCCTGTAGCAGCGTCCCAGGTAGGCCTCATGTGGAACTATGATGAGGTGATGGCTGTTGTTCGACGGTACAACTGTGTTAAGGCCTGCTTCGCCGGGCACGACCACAAGGGTGGCTACTGTGTGGACTCCCACGGCGTGCACCATCGCACCCTCGAGGCTGCGCTGGAGTGTCCTCCCGGCACCACTGCGTTTGGGCACATCGAAGCGTATCCTGACAAGCTATTGCTTGTAGGCTCTGATGGAATGGCGGACACTGAAATGTGTTTTGAGTCCTCGCAGTGAGCTGTTTTGCGAAGTAAAATCCACATGACTTCATTATTTTGACTTTTGGTGTTGTCATTGAGAGAAAATTCATATGGCTTTTGTTGTCTGGCAGTACTGTTAAATGTAAATAACATTGATACTGGTGGATAAAGAAAAATGTAACTGTTGTAACGCTTACTTCCCCATGTGAACTGCTGAATGGAGCATACTGTTGGACTCTAATATATGTATTATCTAAACTATTTATGAGTCTTTGTTGTAAATCTAGCAAATGCAACACTGTTTTGGATTGAAAACACGCCAATGGTTTCAGTGTTTGTACTCCATTCATGACTTCTTCGGTTGTTTGGTGTCTTATAATTATAATGTGACATATGATTAGCTTGATCTTTTGTGTTTTAACTATATTTACTTCATCTACAAATACAAGTTGTTTCCAATATTTTCTGCACTGTTCAATATACTTCTGACTATGGTCTCATTTAGACTATGCTATAAATCCTAACAAAAAAGATATGTAATGAAAATAATAAGGCACAAAAAAAGCCAATGTGGCGAATCTTCAAACAGTAAAGTCACGTATTTTCACATAGATGAAAAAAGAATATCAGATTTGCTACCGACATAGGCGATGTCATTT
The DNA here is from genome assembly GCF_003073215.2 of Triticum urartu. Classification (NCBI taxonomy): domain Eukaryota; kingdom Viridiplantae; phylum Streptophyta; class Magnoliopsida; order Poales; family Poaceae; genus Triticum; species Triticum urartu. The sequence goes on along the minus strand of NC_053026.1, from coordinate 535,830,395 downwards.
GCTACTCCCTGATCTACGGTAAGCAGGGTTCTGATTATCTGCAACAGTTTTTTTTTTGGTGGCAAATATAATCCATATGAGAGGCCCACTCTTCCAACTACACCAGTCTTAATTTTGGTTGTTTTTCCAGATTGTCTTGCTCCTTGGTTGAGGCTTGTGATAAATACTGCCTCCCTTCGGGTTTAAAAGGTCCATGTGTATCCCTACATAGCTAATTTCATCAATATAATTAAATTGTATACATAAAAGTTATACCATTAGAAAATATAACATTTGAAGTTTCCAATGATATAAAACTCATATTACGTTGGTTAAATCGTGGACCTAGAGATATGCATGAGTCTTCTAAACCGGAAAGGAGGTAGAAGATGGTGGAGACCACAAAATGAACACGACAATGGTTGCCAACGTGTCAGACAAATCATTGCAAGGGCGTAATATGAGTTTGTGATAAATACTGCATCCCTTCGGGTTTAAAAGGCCCACGTGTATCCCTACATAGCTAATTTCATCAATATAATTAAATTGTATACATAAAAGTTATACCATTAGAAAATATAACATTTGAAGTTTCCAATGATATAAAACTCATATTACGTTGGTTTAATCGTGGACCTAGAGATATGTATGTGTCTTCTAAACCGAAAAGGAGGTAGTAGATGGTGGAGATCACAAAATGAACACGACAATGGTTGCCATCGTGTCAGACAAATCATTGCAAGGGCGTATACTACCACACCTTACGTGCTTACTTACACTACATCATGGTAGGAAATAGGAGGCATTGAAAAATGCCTTTAAAAGCTCAAATAATGCCTTCAATCGTCTAATGAGGCGCTTTTGAAAAACACTATGGATGGTCACGAAGGGAAAGACATACGCATGCATTTTTGAAAAATGCCTTCGATGGTCAGCCTTTTCAGGCGATCTTTAGGAACGCCCGCGATGTTTTATGGCGATTTTCGGGAATGCCTCAAGCTCCGTCCGGCAAATTGTAAAAAGAGAAACGATGCGGACGTCCACCAAGCCAGCCCAGCCCAACCAACTTCGACTCTGCTAGGCCCGCCCATCCACCACGGTGTTGTAGTTAGGCACGCCTTACTTTCTCAAGTACTTACATATACTAGCACAAATGCCCGTGCGTTGCAACGGGACAAATTTTACGATATATTTCAATTTTAAGCAAATATGCATTCCAGAATCCAATCAATTGCACCATTCAAATAAAAAGTATATATTTGGATTCCATTGCAAATTTATTAATTATTTTAGCTAGTGTTGCCTTATTTTCGTGATAGTTGGGTCGGCTAAGTTTGAGCACGGGTTGTGAAAAGGCCCGGGTCGAGGGACACGCGCCACGCGCGGATCTCTTCCTTGGGACAAATTTCCCTACAATACCAACACTCTTATGGTTTGCGGGTTTATCCTCTAAAAAATATGCCTTTATGCTCTATGGATTTAATTTAAAAAACATAAGGATTTTAATAGAGCAAACATTTTTGTGAATGGATGAACTTTATTTGAAATTGCAGAATTATGGCACAGAGAGCTACGGGAGAGATGGTAAAACAGACCTCCCAGCTGGCGTGTGGGGGAGAAATAGGACGCGAGCAAAATGCCATCTCTTCATCCCTCCCTCTCCCCTTCATATCTTACCAATGACATCAGTGACATCCAGAGTTGAGGAATATCTTAATTGTCAGCAAATCCTAGTGAGCTCCAATTATCTTCTTCATTAAAAAATTACAATATAGAAAAAGGTAAATAATGAATATAACAGCATATCCAAAAATTTTTCAATCGGTAATACACACAGCAACATCCAGCAGCTTCTGGTAGGTGTAACTATTTAACCATTATTAAAAAAGCAAATAGACCAAAAATCCCCATCTAGAGAGCTCCCTTGTCCACACAACACTGCTCATTCAGAATTTTGATTGCGATCGGTAGCACATAGCAGATCCAGCAGCGGTGCAACCATTAAAAAAGCGAATAGATCAAAAATCACCGAGAGAGCTCCCTTATCCACACATCGCTGCTCGTCATCAACCCACCACCGCCAGCAGAGCTTCTCCGCTCCGCCCCCAGTTCCCTTCGTGCTCTCTCCAGCCACACACGCGCCTGTGCTCCAGGCACACACCCCACGGCGCCGCGTACTCCCCTCTTTATTCCCTCCTTCACTTCACATACAAGCCCCAGGGACCATGGCGCCAGATCGAGCGAGCAAGGATGTGCGCGGCAAGGATCCCCCTCCCGCCCCTGATTCCCCCCTTGGCGACCTCACACCTCTCCGCGCCGATGATACACTACGCCTCCTAGAGTGCGCCGGGTCCGGCGAGGGGCGGGGTCGGGCGGGTGTGGGGAACGGGGGCCACGCGGAGATCTAGCCGCTAGCCGGTGGTGGTATGTCCGTCGAGTGCACGTCGTGCGCTCCCAGCTCTGCTCTGCTCCGACGCCCGGCCTTGTGTCGTCGCTTTGCTTTGGTCCTTACACCCGCAACGACCGTTTGCCGCCACTGACTTGGACGCTCCACGCCGGTGGTGACGGCCTCGTGGCTCTTGGGACGCCAAGGCACGCATGGCCCTCTCCTCCAGCCTTCTCTCGAGCCTGCTAAGCCAGACCTGACCCTCTCGTCCAGCCTCCTCTCGCGCCCGAGTGGATCTCTTGAGCCAATCCCGTCCGCCTCCGGCAAGCAGAGCCGTCTTCCGTGCGCTCCGGCCAACTCAGACCGCCGCCTCCTCAACTTCCACGCCGGTCTTCGCCTCATGCACGAGCCCCCGTCGTCTGTGCGCTCTAGCCAGCTCCCCGTTACGCCCGAGACCGCCTCGAGTCTTCCTGCCGAGGCCTCCCCTGCGACCAGCCTTTAACATGGTCTCCTGCACGCCTCGGCGCGGACGCCCGCGGCAAGCGGCGGCGCGTGCCCAGCGGAGACACGCGGTGGTGAGCCAGTCCAATAAGAGATAAGGGTCGCGGGCATAATTTCTAACAAATGCAGTGGCTTTGACGCAAAAATGAAACGTTTTTCGAAAGTGCCACTTAAACAGGGACTGCGGGTTGAATTCAAAAAAATAGAGGGTTGTTTTCGGAAAAAACCAACAACGTACCACCAGAAACAGTAAATGCTTTATTATTTACTAGCAAAAAAACTTGTGCGTTGCAACGGGAAAGAAAATAACACACGTTCTTAACCCAATAACCATGACTCAAGACCTTAATAGGCCCGCGTCTTTTAGTTTCATATGGCATCACATTTGTATTTCCTCTATACTCACACACACTCGCTCGAAAAAAAAGCCTGTGCATTGCAATGGGAAAGAAAATAACACACACTCTTAACCCAATAACCATGACTCAAGACATTAATAGGCCCACGTCTTTTAGTTTCACATGGCATCACATTTATGTTGCCGACAGTGACCTCTGTGCTCACACAATGGAAACAGGTTTGAATGTGGTTAGTCTTAATGTCTCTCTCTTTTGCGTGCGCGCACGTGCGCACACTCGCTTGGAATAAGATAAAAAGTATGTTGTTTTTTTCCCGCAAGGTTTTTCATAGTTGTGTATGCATGGTTCTCGATGTTTTTTTTTCTCACTCTGGTTTTAATAGATGTTTATTTGCAATTTGAATCACCGACGGTACAAAAAAAAACAGACCGTACACTATATATTAAGTTTGCACCAAAAATTATATTTTAGCAATATTTAACAGCTAAAAATAACTTCATATTTAGATTCTACATATTTTTCTAATCAAGTTTCATATATAACATGTTAAAATTTAAGTTACGGTTTAAAAGATATGATTTTTCTAATCAAGTTTCATATATAACATGTTAAAATTTAAGTTACGGTTTAAAAGATATGAATAATCTTATTTTACATAAACTGTAGATTGATTAACCGAAACGTCAAGGGGTTTTCTGTTAAAACTAAAAAAACTTTTCGGCTGACTTAAATATGAACGGCGGGTTGATTGTCTAAAACGTCAGGGGGGTTTCTGAGAAAATGAGAAAAAACGGTTCGTTATAACTTAAACGTGTACTACGGGTTGATCTACAGAAAACTGAGGGGTTTATTTGTAAAATGGCGTGACGGACGACCAGAAACAATCCATGCTTTATTAGTAGGTATATATATATATATATATATTATATACTAGTAAAATAATGCCCGTGCGTTGCCACGGGAAACAACAATGAAACATTGGTTTCTAAAATTCTTGCTCATCCATTATTGCGAAAAAAAGTCTTTTCTTGTAAAGCCAATATTTGAGGTTAACAAGACTTCATTAGGATTTTCACTTCCAAACTGGCCCTAATTTTTACCAGTAGAAGCTTTGGTGTTAACTTCATCCAAAAATATAATGTATGATCCGATATGAGCTTATTTTCACCGGCAATTGTTATGAAGCTACGCTGCTCGCTGAAGTTTGTCTTTCGCAATTGATGGACGGTCTTCGTCGCTCTGGTGACTCTTCAGGCTGAAGTGCAACCTTCTAAGGCGATGGGTCTGTCTGCGCGCCTCTTTCTTCCTTCTAGGGCTATGCCAACAAGGAGGCAGTGTTTCTTCTATGTGGGGGCTATGTATGGCCTCGAGCCATACTGCCATAGCAACCTCGTTGCCCCAAGTGGCTCGTCCCCGACGGCGGCGAGATGCAACCTACACTGACGCAAGGGCCTGATCATGTTTTTGTCTCTCAGTTTGAGGTCCTTTTTTTAAAAGTCCATCGACTTGTTATGTATTTTCTTGTTTCTTTAGGGCCTGGATGTCATATGTGTTGTATCATGTTATTACGATGATAATAAAGCTTCGGGATCCCTCCCTGTTAAAAAAACTCTGGTAATAACGCCTGTAAATAAATAATGTTTTTCACTTGTATACTCTGCATGTATTCTTACGTCAAGCTCCCACATAGATATAAAATTACAGCCATGTGATATTCAATCACCAATTCTTTTATTTGTCTAATGAAAATTTTTATTCTATTTTTCTTCTGGCTCTACGGACAATAGGAAGATCACAGCAACCAGATTGTTATACTCCGTACAAATATCATCCTTACTAAAGGAAAAATGTGGTACATTACCACTACATCTACAATCCATATGACAAACAATAGTGGCCCGTAGCTCGTACAAGTGCAGTGTCCATGTTAGAAGGTTTAGCACACTTTCCTGCCCCATCCATGTTACAGTTCAGTACTGCAATATGAGTGGCAAAGTACAACCCTACAACCGTATTTCAAATAGGCATAAGAGGGAGAATATATTGCATTACTTCTGACCCTCCAGGAGTGTCTCTTCCTTGATGGTTCCAATAAATTGATATCCTTGTTTGACTACTTCTATAAGAAATATAATGTTCCAATAAATTGGTATCCAGGTTTGACTACTTCTATAAGAAACTTAATTACTTCATGTAGTGTGTAGACACTTGAAGAAACATGTGTTATCTCATTCCAAGAAATACTGGAGGACTAATAGACATAGCCCTAGGCTAGTTGAAGTGGTTTCTGAAAAAGAAAATCATGATATTACAAATTGAAGTTGTCCACAAGAGAAATATCAGTTTAATTTGACACAGAGTTACAATACTGGAGAAACTGGGATTTACAAAGTAACTTCAAACTAAATAATATAGCAAAATCAGGTTAAAAGGATTCACTTATTTCTGTTCTGAAAAATCTACGCATCATGTAAAATGCTAAATAAGTGCAGAATTTGTATAGTTAGAAATAGCAGACTTGTGACACACTAATCAGATTATCGTGATGGAGCTCAGACTTGTAAGGCATTATAGATGGCAACACTGTCCATGTGAGTGACACAACTTAATGTACCTTTGTTCAAACTTATAGTTTTGCGGGACATTATAAATGGCTTTAAAATCCAATTATGCTCTACCCTGCAAGCAGCCCACACTTGTGTTTGAACACAAATATCTCCAGGATGAACCAAGTCGCAGGATACACAAGCATCCAGATTATGGACGGATAATATAAAACATCTAGCTTGACAATGCACTTGTTCTTGGAGTAACCTGCAACAAAAACAACCATTCCTTTCCATCTACTATTAAATTTGAGAAAGCGGTTTGCTCTGCTTCAGGTACTGCTACAGTGTAAGGATCGAGATTCTCTATGATTCTTCCTTGTCTACAAATAGAAAGGAATGAGAAAAAAGATATCCTGATCAATGCTATTGACAAAATTATGTGAAGCCCTTCTATCTCAGGCAAACTAACGGCGATGTTTCCCTACCACCATGATAGAGGAAGATAAATTAGGAACATAAATAATCATCTTGCGTAAGCTGTGACTATAATCAAATATATTACCACAGAACACGAAAAGCCCTGGAGATGTCGTGTAAATTAAAGTGATCAAGAAATAAGCTATAAACTAATTAGGACCATCAACTTTTTATACTGGAAGAGTTCATCTCTTATTACCTCTTTGTCATCGAGCCCACCTGATTTGGTTTCATATATAGATTGGAGTAGCATCTTGATCTCAACTGCTAAAGTAGACCCTTTCTTACATTCTGTCTTTTATGGCAGATTACTGCAAGGGTAAGTTGACCAAGTCAGAAAAAACGCTGATAATTCCTCGACCATGGTAATGAATAAACTATAACGGAAATACGAAAATCAGTTAGTGGAAAATTAGTTTTATGAGGAGCAAAACATTTGTGGGCAAAACTGAGTTGCAGTTTATAAAATTGCAGAATTAGAGAAAGAAAATGCTTTGAAACCGACAGTTGTAATGAAGAAGTACTGAATATAAGCTGCAACTGTGAGATTGTTCACTTTGCATAGGTTTTACTTGTGCGTGCGGAGAATAATTTCAATTCCAGTTTATGGTTCATGTAGTGTACTATCTTTAGAATCACAAGCATATCTGCATGTAAGTGCAGCTAGTATCCTAATACAATAGCCAGGAATGACAACACCAAGTTCCCGACTGTACTTAATTGACAGACAACAATAGTTCCACTTCCACATGGTAGTTGAAGTTGATTGACCTAGTAATAGAATCAAACGATGTGCTCATAAGAATGATTTCTGTCAAGTCATGAACAATTCTCTAAACTGGATTTCAAAGTTCACCAGAGCTTTGCTGAAAGACTGCAGTGCAGCGATGAGGATAGAGGAAGCTTCTTCTGTGTCCATGGGATCATCATCTTCAGTTTCTGATTCATCCTGTGACAAAGAGGGATTTCAGTGCGAGAAAGAAATTGAAGTGTATGTACAGACAAAAAAACTGTGCAAGGCTACAGATTCTGATGATACAACATCAATTTACTTAAGCTCTTACACAAGAGCAGTGAAGGTCAAGGTGAACCTAAGGAAATATCATACTCAGCAAAAAAAAGTTGAAAGAAGACGATCAAATTAAAATCATGTAACTAAATACATAGAAGAATCTTCTTATAAATAAATCAGGCAACCAATATTTTTTCCGATATTCAAAGAGCTGTGTTTGAATGAATCTTCTTATTATACGATGCTCTATGCCAACAGATAAATGAGAGCAAAAAGAGTGTTATTAAAATTGTATGCATGCCTTATATATACCAAGGGTCGTTGTTGAGAAAAATCGTGGCTCATGCCTCATGACATTTAGAAAAAAATTGGATAATATGTAGGTGCTAGCACTTTCCAGAAGGTACAAACCTTACAGGTTCACTCAAGCAAATACCACAAATCATATAATCGCACAACAATGGTTCACAGAATTACAGCAAAATTGAGAGAGAGAGAGAAGCAGCAGCAGGTTGGAGTCAGAGAAGAACTGCATCAACGGATTTGAGAAGAGCTTCAGAAGAGGTGCAGCAGCAGCAGCGCTAGGAGAGACGGGACAGCCACAGGCAGCAAGGAGCAGAGAGGAGAGGTAGCACCGGACAGAGAATCGACAGCAGAGAGATGGAGTTAGAGGAGCAGCAGTAGGGACGTGGGGGAAGAGAGATGCAGCGGCAGAGCGGCACCACCGCCGGCGAGTGCCTCCCTCGCCCTGCGCCCCTTCTCCTTCTCATTTCTTCCTCTCTTTCCTCTCCCCCTCACGCCATGTCTCTCTCTTTCTCTGGATGAGCAGGACACCGCCGCCATCGGAGCAAGCTGCCGCACCAGCCGCCTGAACCCTCGACGTCGCGCCCGGATCCGACATCTTCCTCGCGCCGCCCTCCGCCCGCCTACCCGTTCCTGTGAACTCCAGCGCCGCCTGCCCATTTCGACGGAGTCTGCCGGATGATGAAGAGCGGTGACGGCGAAGGAGGAGGAGAGAGAGGAGTTGGGGGAAGGTGCGGCGCCGGCGTCGAGTTTCGCCGGTGGTGGAAAGCCGCTGGGGCGGTGGCGACGTGCGGCGGAGGGGCGGTGGCGGCGTGCGGCGGAGGGGCGAGGGCCGACTGCGGCGGCGCGCTGGAGGTGGAGACGGGGGAGGTAAGCTTTTTTTTTTTCTTTTCCATCGCCCGTACTGGTTCGGTTTGACATGTTAGGAGGACTGCGGGTTAATTTCTAAAAGACGAAGAGACTTTTATGCAAAAGCGCCGACGACGTATATACTAGCAAATATGCCCGTGCGTTGCAACGGGAGACAAAAAATTATGCCTAACCAAATAAGTATGACCCAATATCCTGGTATATGAGTGTACTTTATTTTAACACAGTGGCTCATCATGTTGCCATTTTTTTCTCACCCTAGTCGATGATGATCGCGATGTCCACGTGATCACAATATATTCGATGCGGTAAATCCCAAGGCTATGAGTTTGTCAATGTATGCCACATTTGTCATTATGTTACGCAAGGGAACATTTAAAACTTTAAAAACAAATCTCATTGACTACGAACTATTCCCAACGCCAAGACATATAAAGACTTTCAAAAAACTAATCAAATCCTAGACATAAAATACTTTTGAATCAGTGAACAGTTTTTCGAACCGACAAACTTTTTTTTTGAAATTTATGATTTTCTCAAAATAATCATGAACATTACTTTTGTTTACAAAACTATTTAAATGTATGAACCGGTTTCAAATTCATTAACATTTTTCTTACTCACCAAACATTTTTTGAATCGATGAACTTTTCTTTAAAATTGGGAAACAAATTAAAAAAACAAAATATTTATTTTTATTTTTGTGAACATTTTCTAAAATGTATTGTACATTTTTTTCATATTCCGGAATATGTTTTGAATACACGATCATTTTTTCAAAATCATGAATATTATTTTATTTCCCGACCATTTTTTCAAAATTGTGATTCTTTTTAATTTTGCGAACAGTTTTGCAAAACCACCAACATTTTTTGAATCTGCAATTTTTTATGATTTTCTAAACATTTTTGAATTCATATATATTTTATGATTTCTCAAACATTTTATTTTTGAAAACTTGCTACTTTTAGAATATTAAAATCACGAATTAATTTAAAGAATAAAGAAGAAAGAAAACATAATGAGAAAATAAAAGACAAAAAAGCAAAACCACCAACATTTTTTGAATCTGCAATTTTTTATGATTTTCTAAACATTTTTGAATTCCCATATATTTTATGATTTCTCAAACATTTTATTTTTGAAAACTCGCAACTTTTAGAATATTAAAATCACGAATTAATTTAAAAAAGAAAGAAGAAAGAAAACATAATGAGAAAAGAAAAGACAAAAAAGCAAAACCACCAAAATTTTTTGAATCTGCAATTTTTTATGATTTTCTAAACATTTTTGAATTCACATATATTTTATGATTTCTCAAACATTTTATTTTTAATAACTCGCAACTTTTAGAATATTAAAATCACGAATTAATTTAAAGAAGAAAGAAAACTTAATGAGAAAAGAAAAGACAAAAAAGTAAAATAAAAAAACAAGCAAGTAAAGTCCCACAAATGGGCCGGCCCATGAATGCATACATGGGTAGGACATGCGTGAGAAAAGAAAGATAAAAAGTGTGAGAGCTGGGGATCAAACCCTAGTCTCATCGCCAGAAGATCGATCAGCCAACCACTCTGCCACTTGTTTTTCTATCTATTCTACTCGTCGCTCCCCTATAAAACAATGAAGGAGGCGGCGATTTTTGGTCCGAAAAATTGAATCGTTTTCTACTTACGGATGACATTGGTGGGTAATTTTTATCAACTTGAAGGGTACTTTTAATGACGGACGACCAGAAGCGATAGCCGCTTTATTAGTAGGTAAAGATAAAGATATATACATAAAATGGCCATGCATGTCCAGAACCGCAAACAACACAGAGCGCGATTGAAGGCGATATTTTAGGAACGCCGCGATCGATTATCAGGCGTTCTTCAGAATCGCCTCAAAATGTCTACCCATTACAGGCTAATCTAGAAAACGCCTTCAAAGCTACCTAGAATCTGAGGCAATTTGTACAAACGCCTCCGAAGCTGCTTACATTCTAAGGCATTCTATAAAAATGCCTCCAAAGGTGCATACAACCGAGGCACTTTGTAAAAACGCCTCCTTAAGCATGATTTTGAGGCATTTAGAAAAACGCCTTGGCCAAAATGCCTTCTTTTCACACCCGTGTTGTAGTGTTAGCAAATGGCTTGCCTTTTCACTCACTTCCCGGCCTTGTGATCACGTTTTTTTTTACAAATATGCAAAAACTTTGTGTATATTACCATTGATATGAAGAGTTCAAGTACATTATAATTGCAAAGTGAAGCCCCCCCGAAGTGAGTTTGCTGGAAGGAACAAGATCCTTACTTGGAGTGGAAAGTCCATTAATCAAAACTAATGACCGCATTCCACCCGCAAAAAAAAATGACCGCATGCAATGCTTCCTCGTCCACCCAACCCGATCAAAAAATCCCTGAGACGAATAAATAGATTAACCTTGAAACAACAACGATTAATTATGAAAAAAGAACTGCAAAATCCGATCCAATTTTTTGTAATCGCACTGGGAGCTTATAGACAAAAACTAATCGGTTTTCGAAGGATAGGTTGCACAATAGATCGGAGATCCTTTGAGGAAGACTGTTTCCGAGGGCGAATCCACTTTGAATTTGATAAATGTATAAGCTTCAAACTGTTTTGTGTCATACATGTTTGCAACATCACTATCCATTGTCCACGATAGGATTGTGATGCCGCGGCCGTGGAGGTAGCACATGGCACATCACTCGTTGATGGACCATGCTTTGGTGCCTTAAGGCACCTACCTTTGTGTCTATGACATGTGGACTCAACAGATGGTTGGCCCACATGTCAGTGATCCAAAGGTAGGTGCCTTTAAAGCACCGAAGCTGCGTTCCTCGTTGACATACATATGATTGACCTACCGATGTGTTTTATCGTTCAAATTTGGTGTCGCAATAAGTGCAGAAGCAATGATTTTTTTACTCACATAGACGACCGGCATGCGTGATCATAAAATTAAACCAGGTACACTTTAGCTATATGTAAGTCGTCTGATTTGATGCAAGGTGTTTTTTTTTCGAATATGCACGAGTGTGCATATCATATATTAAAGAATGAAAGGCATAGAAAGCCTTCACCGGTCATTTACAAGTGCGGTGATTTCTCACACCCATATGTACAACTCCACTCCACCTAATACAAATTAGACTACTCCTTGCCACTGGTCCACCTTACTAAGTCTGCAAACACAGAATCACCGTTTCCTTTCATAAGTCCAGGCATCGACCAAATCTGTCTTCCGCTTCGATTCTCTGCATGAGATGACCAGTCGATGGCAAGGCACCGTCAAACACAACTGCATTCCTATAATTCCACAACTCCCACATCGTCAGTAGCAGGAAAGTGTGTAGATCTTTCCTCGTCATGGTACCTACTCCTTGTTTTCCACAGAGCCATGGTTGTAGGGCATCCTACGGAGTTGGCGTCCACTCGGGCTTCCCCAATTCCTTACAGACCTCCGCCCAGATCGTCCTGGAAAAGACGCATGTTAGTAACACATGATCTATTGTTTCTTCCTCTTGATCACAAAGATGGCACTTGTATTAATGCGGCAACCCCTTCTAGCAAGCCGGTCAGACGTCCAACACCTGTTTCGTAGTGCAAGCCACGTAAAGAATTTGCATTGTGATGGAGCTCATGATTTCCAAGTTAACTCTGCTATGGGTATAACCTCCCTGCCCCAAAACTTTGCTGCGTACGCTGATCTCACTGTGAACTGGCCAGTCGTCTCCCATGACCATGATAACCTTTCCGGGACATTCTCTACTGGTTCCCAAGTCTGGACCCTCTGCCAAATCTGTAAGAACTCTTGTAGTGCGTCGACACTCAAATTGGGGCTGAGGCACGCTGCCCACAATCCGTTGCCCGTCACCTGGCCAAGCAAACTCGTCTGTCTAACACGACGCGGTATCATGTCACAAATGGCCGGGGCAATCTCTTGTATCCGCCTCTCGTCCAGCCACCGATATTCCCAAAAAGCATGTTCAGTCCATTGTGTGCCGTGCACCTAGTTGCCGCTTGGAAGATTCTCATCGATTCATCTGGCACTTTGATTGTGAATTCACTCCATGGTCTGATGCTGTCTGTCCTTTGTAACCACGGCCATTTGGCCTGCATTGCCACATTCATCCATCTCAGGTTAGGCAGTCCTAGACCTCTGATAACCCACAAGTATAGGGGATCGCAACCGTTTTCGAGGGTAAAGTATTCAACCCAAATTTATTGATTCGACACAAGGGAAGTCAAAGAATATTCTCAAGTATTAGCAGCTGAGTTGTCAATTCAACCAAACCTGGAAACTTAGTATCTGCAGCAAAGTATTTAGTAGCAAAGTAATATGATAGTAGTGGTAACGGTAGCAAAAGTTAACAGTAGTAGAAGTAATGTTTTTGGTATTTTGTAGTGATGATAGCAATAGCAACGGGAAAGTAAATAAGCGAAGAACAATATATGGAAAGCTCGTAGGCAATGGATCGGTGATGGAGAATTATGCCGGATGCGGTTCATCATATAACAGTCATAACCTAGGGTGACACAAAACTAGCTCTAGTTCATCAATGTAATGTAGGCATGTATTCCGAATATAGTCATACGTGCTTATGGAAAAGAACTTGCATGACATCTTTTGTCCTACCCTCCCATGACAGCGGGGTCCTTACGGAAACTAAGGGATATTAAGGCCTCCTTTTAATAGAGTACCGAAACAAAGCATTAACACATAGTGAATACATGAACTCCTCAAACTACGGTCATCACCGGTAAGTATCCCGATAATTGTCACTTCGGGGTTAACGGATCATAACACATAATAGGTGACTATAGACTTGCAAGATAGGATCAAGAACTCTCATATATTGATGAAAACATAATAGGTTCAGATCTGAAATCATGGCACTCAGGCCCTAGTGACAAGCATTAAACATAGCAAAGTCATAGCAACATCAATCTCAGAACATAGTGGACACTAGGGATCAAACCCTAATAAAACTAACTCGATTACATGATAGATCCCATCCAACCCATCACCGTCCAGCAAGCCTACGATGGAATTACTCACGCATGGCGGTGAGCATCATGAAATTGGTGATGGAGGATGGTTGATGATGACGATGGCGACGGATTCCCCTCTCCGCAGCCCCGAACGGACTCCGGATCAGCCCTCCCGAGAGGTTTTAGGGCTTGGCGGCGGCTTCGTATCGTAAAACGCGATGACTTCTTCTCTATGATTTTTTCTCCCCGAAACACAATATATAGAGTTGGAGTTGGAGTCGGAGGAGCTCCAGGGGGCCCACTAGGTAGGGGGCGCGCCCTAGGGGGGCAGGCGCGCCCCCACCCTCGTGGATAGGTGGTGGGGCCACTGACCTTCATCTTTTGTAGGTATTTTTTATATTTTCCAAAAAGTTGCTCCATGAGTTTCATGTCATTCCAAGAATGTTTGTTTCTGCACATAAATAACACCATGGTAATTCTGCTGAAAACAGCGTCAGTCCGGGTTAGTTCCATTCAAATCATGCAAGTTAGAGTCCAAAATAAGGGCAAAAGTGTTTGGAAAAGTAGATACGACGGAGACGTATCAACTCCCCCAAGCTTAAACCTTTGCTTGTCCTCAAGAAATTCAGTTGACAAACTGAAAGTGATAAAGAAAAACTTTTACAAACTCTGTTTGCTCTTGTTGTTGTAAATATGTAAAGCCAGCATTCAAGTTTTCAACAAAGATTATAACTAACCACATTCGCAATAACGCTTAGGTCTCAAGTTTACTCATATCAATAGCATAATCAACTAGCGAGCAATAATAATAAATCTCGGATGACAACACTTTCTCAAAACAATCATAATATGATATAACAAGATGGTATCTCGCTAGCTCTTTCTAAGACCGCAAAACATAAATGCAGAGCACCTTTAAAGACCAAGGACTGACTAGACATTGTAATTAATGGTAAAAGAGATCCAGTCAAGTCATACTCAATGTAAACTAACAATAATGAATGCAAATGACAGCGGTGCTCTCCAACTGGTGCTTTTTAATAAGAGGATGATGACTCAGCATAAAAGTAAATAGATAGGCCCTTCGCAGAGGGAAGCGGGGATTTGTAGAGGTGCTAGAGCTCGGTTTTGAAATAGAGGTGAATAATATTTTGAGCGGTATACTTTCATTGTCAACATAACAACCAAGAGATGGCGGTATCTTCCATGCTACACACATTATAGGCGGTTCCCAAACAGAATGGTAAAGTTTATACTCCCCCTTCCACCAACAAGCATCAACCCATGGCTTGCTCGAAACAACGAGTGCCTCCAACTAACAAGAGTCCTAGGGGGAGTTTTGTTTGCAATTATTTTGATTTAGTTTGCATAAAGCATGGGACTGGGCATCCCGGTGACCAGCCACTTTCTCGTGAGTGAGGAGCGGAGTCCACTCCTCTTGAGAATAACCCGCCTAACATGGAAAATACAGACAACCCTAGTTGATACATGAGCTATTCGAGCATACAAAACATGATATTTATTTGGAGGTTTAGAGTTTGGCACATACAAATTTACTTGGAATGGCAGGTAGATACCGTATATAGGTAGGTACGGTGGACTCATGTGGAATAACTTTGGGGTTTAAGGGATTGGATGCACAAGCAGTATTCCCCCTTAGTACAGGTGAAGGCTAGCAAAAGACTGGGAAGCGACCAGCTAGAAAGCGACAACAGTTATGAACATGCATTAAAAATTAATTAACACCGAATGCAAGCATTAGTAGGATATAATCCACCATGAACATAAATATCGTGAAGGCTATGTTGATTTTGTTTCAACTACATGCGTGAACATGTGCCAAGTCAAGTCACTTAAATCATTCAGAGGAGGATACCACCCTATCATACCACATCACAACCATTTTAATAGCATGTTGGCACGCAAGGTAAACCATTATAACTCATAGCTAATCAAGCATGGCACAAGAAACTATGATCTCTAGTTTTCGTTGCAAACATGTTTATTCATAATAGGCTGAATCAGGAATGATGAACTAATCATATTTACAAAAACAAAAGAGGTCGAGTTCATACCAGCTTTTCTCATCTCAGTCAGTCCATCATATATCATCATAATTTCCTTTCACTTGCACGACCGTACGATGTGAATAATAATAATAGTGCACGTGCATTGGACTAAGCTGGAATCTGCAAGCATTCAATAAACAGGAGAAGACAAGGCAATATGGGCTCTTTTGTCAGATCAACAATAATGCATATAAGAGCCACTTCAACAATTTAATTATGGTCTTCTCCTATCGACCCCCAACAAAAAGAAAAGAAATAAAACTATTTACATGGGAGAGCTCCCAACAAGTAAAAGAAGAACATGCAATCTTTTTGGGTTTTCTTTTTAATTACTACTACCAGCATTGGAAGTAAACTAATTAGAAGCTACAACTAATTTTTTGGTTTTTTCTTAAGGTTTATTAAACACACAAAAAAGCATAAAAAGAAAATAAACTAGCATGGATGATACAATGAAAAGGTATGAGCACCGACATCTAGCAACGAGTGTGTGAGCATAAATGTAATGTCGGTGGGAAATACGTACTCCCCCAAGCTTAGGCTTTTGGCCTAAGTTGGTCTATGGCCACGGCTGGCCTGGCTGATATCCATAATAATAGTTGGGGTCGTACTGCGAAGAAGAAGAAGACTCCGATTGCCACCGGTTGGCAATCATCTCCGGATCCCACTGGTAATTAGACAGTCGTGAAGGATCAACTGGTGGTTCCGGCTCTGGCTCCATAGCTGGTGCAGGGTTCCGGTAGGCGTGAATAGCCTTTAAGGAAACAAGGTACTGGCCTGCAGATAAATCAAACAAAGAAGGAGTGGGCAGGGTAATAGTCCCAGGATGATGTTTATCAAAGAACAATTTGTATTTAAGCTCTCCTTCCCTATTCTTAACAATAAAATCATGTGTCACCATACTTTTATAATCTAAATAAACACGAGGCAACACTTTCTTCCTTCTCATAATGCCTAATAGTATGTTAAAATGTGCAGCTAGGCGTGAAGCATAGATGCCTCCAAAGATGGGGCCCTTGGTACGGTTCAGACTTAACCGTTTAGCAATAATGTCGCCCATACTAACAGAGTTATCATCGTATAAACCGTGGAGCAAAATAATAATATCAGGGACACTAAGGTTTCCACAGTTTCCGCGACCAATTAAACAATGACTAGCAAATAATGCAAAATAGCATAAAACAGGAAAATGTATGTTAGTGATTCGTGCATCGAAAACATTCCTTGTTTCCTCTACAGTGATAGTGTCAACAAACCCATCCACATCCTCATGAGGTGGTTCCTCTGTATTGCCCTCGAAAGGGACTAAACAAACCTGACAAAAATCATAAAGTGACATCTCCTTATGCTTATTATATAAATGAAACTCCACCGTAGGTGGTGAGCTCCTAGAATGGAAATGAAAGTTTTGCACAAAGATATTTGTGAGTAAGAGATACTGATCGCGTTGGTCATGAAGAAAAGTGGCGAGGCCTGCATTCTTAGCCAATTCATAAAAATCTTCATAAATCCCGGCTGCTCTTAAGAAATTATCAGAAGGCCATTCACATGACCGAACCTCCGCGGTGCGAGGCAGATTATACTTAGGCTTCGGTGCCTTTTCCTTCGAGCTTCGGCTCGATGAGCCCCTCAAAAGTCTCTTCATCATTTTCTGAAAAATTCTGAAATTTTTAGTAACTTCAAAATAAAAGTAACCAAACTCAATAATATTGATAGCAACTACTCCTACAAGTGCCTAGGGCCTATATCATGCATCAAAACTACTTTTGACCATAAAAATTTGACATGCAAGCTCAAGAACAGGGTCACCTAAACAGCAAAAATTTGCAATGAATAAAGCACTAGAACAAAAACTAATTGGACAAATGGAGGAGTCACATACTAAGGAACAATCTCCCCAAGCAGTTTTGTGAGAGGTGCTTTGAGCATGGAGATCGAAAATGGCAGCAAAATGAGCTTGGACTAGGGTTTGAGCTGGATATTCGTGTTTGTGGGAGGAAGGAGTATGTGGGTGAAAGGATAAGTGGAGGAGGGCCACCATGGGCCCACGAGGCAGGGGGCGCGCCCAGGGGGGGTGATACGTCTCCGTCGTATCTATAATTTTTGATTGTTTCATGCCAATATTATTCAACTTTCATATACTTTTGGCAACTTTTTATACTATTTTTGGGACTAACATATTGATCTAGTGCCCAGTGCCAGTTCCTGTTTGTTGCATGTTTTTTGTTTCGCAGAATATCCATATTAAACGGAGTCCAAACAAGATAAAAACTGACGGAGATTTTTTTGGAATATATATGATTTTTGGGAAGAAAATCCACGCGAGACGGTGCCCGAGGTGGCCACGAGGGAGGGGGGGCGCGCCCCTGATGTTGGGGAACGTAGCAGAAATTCAAAATTTTCCTACGTGTCACCAAGATCTATCTATGGAGAAACCAGCAACGAGGGGAAGGAGAGTGCATCGACATACCCTTGTAGATCGCTACGCGGAAGCGTTCAAGAGAACGGGGTTGATGGAGTCGTACTCGTCGTGATCCAAATCACCGATGATCCTAGTGCCGAACGGACGGCACCTCCGTGTTCAACACACGTACAACCCGGTGACGTCTCCTACGCCTTGATCCAGCAAGGGGAGAAGGAGAGGTTGGGGAAGACTCCATCCAACAGCAGCACAATGGCGTGGTGGTGGTGGAGGAGCGTGGTACTCCAGCAGGACTTCGCCAAGCATTGCAAGAGATGAGGAGGGAGAGGGGTAGGGCTGCGCCAAGAAGGAGAGGAACTCGTGTGTCTTGGGCAGCCCAAACCTCAAGTATATATAGGGGGAGGGGAAGGGCTGCGCCCCCACCTAGGGTTCCCTCCCTAGGGGTGGCGGCAGCCCCCCAGATCCCATCTGGGTGGCGGCCACAAGGGGGAGAGGGGGAGGCGCACCTGGGGTGGGCCTTAGGGCCCATCTGCCCTAGGGTTTGCCCCCCTTCCCTCTTGGAGGCGCCTTGGGCCTTGGTGGGGGGGGGGCGCACCAGCCCACCTGGGGCTGGTCCCCTCCCACACTTGGCCCATGCAGACCTCCGGGGCTGGTGGCCCCACTTGGTGGACCCCCGGACCCCTCCAGTGGTCCCGGTACACTACCGGTAAAACCCAAAACTTTTCCGGTGACCAAAACAGGACTTCCCATATATAAATCTTTACCTCCGGACCATTCCGGAACTCCTCGTGACGTCCGGGATCTCATCCGGGACTCCGAACAACATTCGGTAACCACGTATATCTATTCCTTATAACCCTAGCATCATCGAACCTTAAGTGTGTAGACCCTACGGGTTCGGGAACCATGCAGACATGACCGAGACGTTCTCCGGTCAATAACCAACAGCGGGATCTGGATACCCATGTTGGTTCCTACATGTTCCACGATGATCTCATCGGATGAACCACGATGTCGAGGATTCGATCAATCCCGTATACAATTCCCTTTGTCTAGCGGTACGATACTTGCCCGAGATTCGATCATCAGTATCCCAATACCTTGTTCAATCTCGTTACTGGCAAGTCTCTTTACTCGTTCCGTAACACATCATCCCGTGATCAACTCCTTTGGTCACATTGTGCACATTATGATGATGTCCTACCGAGTGGGCCCAGAGATACCTCTCCGTTTACACGGAGTGACAAATCCCAGTCTCGATTCGTGCCAACCCTGTCGGAGTAAATAGCCATGGGTAGCCTAGCCGGCTTCCCCTGGCACTTCTGCAAAAACTACGAGCCAGCCCGGCTCTCAAGAATCCAAGACATAGGGCCGCCTTCCCCTAGCCGGCTGTGATCTAGGCCGGCTTTCGGAAGGCGGTCCAACGTGACCCTCATGAGAGGGCCGACTCCAAGACGCCGGCTGCGAGAAGGCCGACTCCTTCGAGCCGGCTCCCCGCGAAGCAGTCAAGACCGTACCCACAAAGTTTGCACCCACCTAACGGCGGTACGACGGGGCATGGCTACAGAAGAGCCTGCCACCCTCGAATCCCAGGGCACGCCTGGCACAGTGCGCCGTACGGGGTAGGCATGACCCGTCCGGCGCAGCACTGTTGCCATGTTGACCCTGGCCTCACCCACGACGGGCCGCCAGCGCGGCCCACAGGCGGTGGGCTCCCTTTGCGCAGAGAGACGGCTGAAGGCGGCCACGCTTCCAACCAGCCAGCCCAAGGCGGAGCAGGCTCCCCGCAGTCGGCTCACCGCCTCCCTCGAAGAAGACGCCCCATTAAGGAGACAAGACGCGGTAAGGCTACAGCAATCGTCCGACAGGCGGCGGCACTGTAGCCGCGCTTACCACGATGAAGCTCACATCAACAAGATGAAGCCACAGTGACCAGCCGCTGACCAGGCCCGGGGCATTGGGGCCCGCTTGCTGACCAAGGGACTGGCAGCCGGCGGGACCCACCAGTCGGCGGGCCCCAGCAGCCGGCGCAGGAGCCGGCGAGCACAGTCACAGACGGCTGGGCCCCGCGCCCAGCCGGATTACCATTGTACCCCGGGGGGTAGGCCTATATAAACCCCCCGGAGCACCCATGCAAAGGGTTCGACCCCCTGCTAGTTCTAGACACCATACAAGGAGAAGAAGCAGGTTAGCCGTGCCCTTTCTTCCTCACCCCCCAAAAACAACTCAAGGAGCGTTGTGTAGCTACTTGATTCATCGAGTGAGCATGCGGAGACCCCGCAGAGCAGCAGTAGGGGTGTTATCTCCTTGGAGAGCCCCGAAGCTGGGTAAGATCCGCCGGCGTGCATGTCTTCGCCTCATCCCGCTTCTAGGCACCGGCGACGTCTTACTGGTTCCCACAAAGATAAGCCACCCATTGGCATATGTCGCACCTACCACCCGACATTTGGCGCCCACCGTGGGGCCAGGCGCACCGTCGTCCGGAGACCTGTTCTGGACGGGAACCCTCTTCCTCCCCAGCGAGCGTAGCCAGCCCGGCACGCCCGATGGCGCTTGCCACGACGCGCTGCAAGGCGTCACCAGCATCTGCGCGGCAAGCGGCCTCGCCGATCTCCCCGACGAGACCTTCATCCCCGACGAGCTCGCCTCCAATGCGGGCACTGACCGCCTCGCCAACCTTCTCGGCCAGCTCCATGTCTCCAGCGAGCCCGCTGCGGACCTGGAGTCGGCTGGTTCCACCGACCCGATGCCTGTCGACTCCAACACGGCCTCCTACGACGCCTTCCCCACCAACGTCGCGATCTACAACGACCCGCTTCCTCGAGCTGACGGCCACGATGCTGTCGCCGCCGAAGTGATGGTTGTCGGCCACGGCGGCCCGGCCGACGAGAGCGCCCGCGACGCCTCGTGCGCGGCGGCCCACGACTTGTCCGCTCCTCTCCCGGCCGACGCTGACGACGAAGCCCTGGAAGCACGCCGCCTCGCCCTCCTCACAGAGGGCCGGAGGCTGGCCTCCATAAGACGCCTCACTGAGGCCTACCGGCGCGAGGCTGACCGCGCCGCCTTCGGCACGCCGGCCCCGGGCGGGCCAAGCCGGGCCGGCCTTGTCAAGCAACGCGGCGCCGTCATCGCCGACACACTGGGAGTCGACCGCCCGGTCTATGCCACTCCGCTCGAGAACTTGCGTGCCGCCCAGGCGGCCGTAGACGAGCTGGACGGCCTGGAGGCCGAAGACCTTCCCCACATGACCCGGCGCATCCAGCAGTTGATTGACGCCGCCACGCAGCGGCACGAAGCCGACGCTCGCGCGGAAAGCCTTCCCCTGCGCCGAGAGCACGGCGCGATGTCCCGGACGCCGACTACGAGCGATACCCGCGCGCGACGCGAGAAGGAGCCGGCTACCAGCCGCAGCCGGACCCGGATCTCCATCGAGCGGGACGCGGACGGTCATCCCCGAGCCATGGAGTGGCGGGGCGACCCGCCTCCGCCTCCGCCCTGTGGAGAGAGATATCCCGCCTCACCGCTAGTGGCGCACCCGACTCTCAGCGGCCGGCAGGGCCGCCGCGAAGGAATCGGCGAGAACGACGCCCGTCATCGGATCGACCGCCTGGCGCGATCCCTGGCATTGGAAGAAGAAGACGATGTCGGCCCGCCTTGCTTTGGCCCCCGCATCCGCGACGAGCCCTTTCCCAAAGGGTTCTCGCTCCCAAGAGACACGCCCAAGTACAACGGCTCCGTGAAGCCGGAAGATTGGTTGATCGACTACTCCACCGCAGTTAGCATCGCCAATGGCAATCGGCGCGTCGCCGTGAAGTACGTGCCCCTCATGCTGCAGGGCACGGCGCGGACCTGGCTCAACAGCCTCAAGCCGCGTAGCATCAACAGCTGGCTAGACTTCACAGAAGCCTTCATCCGCAACTTCACCAGCACCTACAAGCGGGCTCCCAAGCCCAAACAGCTTTCCTTGTGCGTGCAAGGCCCCGCCGAGTCCACTCGCGATTACCTCACACGTTGGGCCGAGCTCCGCAACTCCTGTGAAGGGGTGCACGAGGTACAAGCCATAGAGTACTTCACAGCCGGATGCCGAGAAGGCACCCTCCTCAAGCACAAGCTCCTCTGCGACGAGCCGGCTACTCTCGACGAGCTTCTGGACATAGCGGACAAGTACGCTACCGCCGACTCCTCGATGAAGACCGAGCTTCGGGTAGACGCGTCCGGGAAGGTGCTCAACCCGGCGCCCAAGACACCGGCTGGAGAACCCGGCCGACACCCCAACTCGAACGACAACAAGCGCAAGGGCCCCGCGCCACCTCCCGCTAGCCGGCAGGTGGCCACGGTCGAAGATGCGCCGCCTGAAGAATGACCGGCGCCCAAGAAGCCCAAGGGCGGCAGGCCGGCTTGGCAGCCCGCCTTCTCCTACGAGCAAACCCTCGACGCCCCTTGCAAGTTCCACAGCGGCGCGAAGCCGTCCAACCACACGACCCGGAAGTGCAACTGGCTCACCCGAATCTCTAAAGGCGAGGGGCTCTTGCCGCCTCCGCCTACCGGCCCACCGCCTCCGCCTCCGCCGCCTCCGACCGCTCGGCCCGCAGTCGGAGCCGTGCATGACGAGTTTCCTGATGAGCAAGCAACCTACGTCGTCTTCACCAGCCAGCCCGAAGACCGGCGCAGCAAACGTCGAGAGCACCAGGAAGTCAGCGTGGTCGCTGCCAACCCCGCTGGACACATGCATTGGTCAGAAAAGCCCATCAGCTGGAGCCGGGCCGACCACCCAGAGGTGATGCCGTCTCCCGGCTCTTATGCTTTGGTCCTGGAAGCCACCCTTGCAACGGACAGACGCGCTGCCCGCTTCTCTCGTGTGTTGATAGACGGCGGGAGCAGCATCAACATCTTGTATCATGACACCCTGGAGAAGTTGAACGTCAAGACAAAACAGCTCACGCCCACTCGGACAGTGTTCCACGGCATCGTACCCGGCCTGTCCTGCGCCCCCATTGGCAAAATCAAGATTGATGTACTTTTTGGGGACAAGGAGCATTTCCGCCGGGAAGCGATCTGGTTTGAAGTGGTGGACCTGGAGAGCCCTTACCATGCATTGCTGGGCCGACCTGCCTTGGCCAAATTCATGGCGGTTCCCCACTATGCATACCTCAAGATGAAGATACCAAGCACCAAAGGCGTCATCACCGTAGCCGGCGACTACAAGAAGTCCTCCGAGTGCGCCGCGGCCAGCAGCCGTCTGGCCGAGTCCCTTGTGATCGCCGAAGAGAAGAAGATGCTGGACCGAGTCGTGGCCATGGCCGGCAAGCAGTCGGCCGTGTCCCCCGACCCCAAGGAGCATGATACTCAAGGGTCTTTTCAGCCGGCCAAGGAGACGAAGAAGATACCTCTTGACCCCGAGCGTCCGGAGAGGTTTGCCGTCATCGGGGCAAACCTGAACAGCAAATAGGAAGGCGAGCTTGCCGATTTCCTCCGTGAGAATCGGGACATCTTTGCGTGGTCCCCCAAGGACATGCCGGGTGTTCCGAGGAAATTCGCCGAGCACAAACTACATGTTCGAGAAGACGCAAAGCCAGTCAGACAACCCCTTCGCCGGCTGTCGGAGGAGAAACGCAGGATTGTAGGGGAGGAGATAGCCCGGCTCTTGGCGGCCGGCTTTATCATGGAAGTTTTCTTTCCAGAGTGGCTCGCCAACCCGGTCCTTGTGCTGAAGAAGAATAACAAGTGGCGCATGTGTATAGACTACACAAGTCTCAACAAGGCCTGCCCCAAAGATCCTTTTGCCCTGCCAAGGATAGACCAAGTGATAGACTCCACAGCCGGATGCGAGCTGTTGAGTTTTTTGGATGCTTACTCCGGATACCACCAGATAAAGCTAGACCCGGATGACCACCTGAAGACCGCCTTCATCACGCCGTTCGGAGCCTTCTGCTACCTGACTATGACATTCGGCTTGAGAAATGCCGGTGCCACCTTTCAGCGTTGCATGCAGAAGTGCCTCCTCAAGCAACTCGGCAGAAACGCTCACGTATACGTGGACGACATCGTGGTGAAGACGGAGAAGCGTGTCACCTTGCTGGAAGACCTCAAGGAAACATTTGAGAACCTGCGCCGGTTCCAAATCAAGCTCAACCCTGAGAAATGCGTGTTCGGGGTGCCAGCCGGCCAGCTCCTAGGCTTCCTGGTCTCCGAACGCGACATCGAATGCAACCCGGCGAAGATCAAGGCCATCGAGAGAATGGCGATCCCTACCAAGCTTCGAGACATTTAGAAATTCACCGGGTGCTTGGCCTCCTTGAACCGCTTCATGAGCCGGCTCGGAGAGAAAGCTCTCCCCCTCTACCGCCTCATGAAGAAGAGCACTCACTTCGAGTGGAACGACCAGGCCGACCAAGCTTTCCACGAGTTAAAGAAGATGCTGGCCACGCCGCCTGTCCTCGCGGCGCCGACCGAGAAAGAGCCCATGCTCCTTTACATCGCTGCAACCAGCCGGGTGGTCAGCCGGCGGACCGACGACCTGGCCGACAGCCCGAATCTCGGGGACTACACCCAGTGGGTGCGCTGACGCGCCCCACAGGAGATAAACAAAACCAAGTACTTACTTCGGCTGTCGGCCAGGTCATCGGTCCGCCGGCTCAACTCTCGTGCCTGGGAGTCGAAGGCGGCAGCACGAAGGTTGTGGTATTCCTGAAAGTTTAGAAAGAAAGCAAAGTAAGGTGGCCGTCGAGAAAGATCCGACCTGACTGCGCAGCAGTCGGCCCGGATCTCGGGGACTACACCCAGTGGGTGCGCTGACGCGCCCCCACGGAAGAAATCAAGAAAGCAAAGCAGCTAAGAGCGAAGGACTCACCCGGATAGTGGTTCGCGTTGACAAGAACTCTTGGTTGAGCTGTTGCAGCAGGGCGGCTTGAGCTTGTAGCTAGCTCCGGACCCCTTGAGCCGCCGCATCCAGCTCGCTGGTCCCCCCACTGGGAGTCCACTCGGACACGGCAGTGCCGGCCGCCTCCAGATCTCCAGCCGGCTGGCCTGCGCCCGCGGCTCGGCGCAACTCCGGCGGAGCAGCGCCTCCTCCAGCACGCTGGCCCGTCGCCAGCTACACCTTGAGGCCGGCCCTGCTCTCTGGCTCACCTCCGGCCGGCTCCTCGGGCGCCGCTGACGATTGACCGCCTTGGCCCGCTCCGGTTGGCGCCGCAGGCGGCGCTCTCCCGGCCAAGGCCACGGGCTCCTCCTCCCTCTCCAACAGCGGCGGGTCTTGGATGATCTCCTCCGCCAAGGGCAACGGGGTGTCGGGGGCCACGGCTCGGAGAGGAACGGCGAGCAGCGGAGGCTGGCTGCGCGAGCTTTCCGCCTCCGTCTTTGCGGGAGCCGCCTCCCTCTGGGCCTTGGCTACCGCTTCAGCCTGCCCCTTTGCCGCCTGGGCGGCCGCCTTCTCCGCCGCCTCGCGCTCTTCCCGCGCTTCGTGGGTGTTCCGCTCTGTGGCCTCCCTAAGATCGGCGCGGGGGTCCACGCGGCGGGAGCTCGAAGACCCTCCAGCCGGCCCCACGACGGAGCCGCCCGGGCCCCGCTCAAGAGAAAGCGGCACCCTGTCTAGCAAGCGAAGAAAAGTTAAGAAGACATTCAAAGAAAAGAGAACAACGACGAGACTGCAGCAAAGCAATTAAAGACTTACGCCGAGACCGCCTGGGGCTGTTTCACAGCCTTGCGGAAGCGGGCCGCCTTCGCGGCCGCCTCTTCTCGCTTCGTCGCCGCGGCGGAAGGTTTGGACTTCTTCGGCCGACTGCCGAAGAGGCCTAGAGCGGCCCGACGTTTCTGCGCGCCGCCGGCAGCCGGTGCGACGGACGAGCCCGCGCCCTGTTGGTCGGCCGCCGGCTGGCGACGCGGAGCGACTTCGGCTTCAAAGTCGTCCGGCCAGTCCTCGAAGCTCGCGGTGAACCTTGAGCCTCCGGGCTCGGCACTGTCCCCCACGACGGCGTCTTCCATGGCAGCCGCCCCCAAGTCCGGGTCGTCAACATCATCCACCGTGCGGTCGGGGGCGTACTGGCGGTCGATCCCTGCCGCCCCGGCCGGCGGCGCAAGAAGAGGGTTCTGCACAGAGAACCGGCTGGTCAGAAGCCGGCCGTCACGAAGCCGGCTGACGAGGAAAAAGAAGATAAAGAGAGAAACTTACCACGGGCGGAGGATTTGCGCGAGAATACGGCGCCTTGCCGTACTGCCAGTCCCCGCTGAGCTTGCAATTGGCAATGTAGTTGACCATAAGCGCCACCTCCGCGTGGGGCATCTCCCATGTGCTCAGCCGGCTTGGGTCGAAGCGGCCGCTCATCTGACATATCATATGGGGCTGGCTCTGGAGAGGAAGGATCCGGCGCTCCACGAAGGCGGCCACCAAGTCGGCCCCGCGCAAGCCTTCCGACTGAATAAGCACCCGAAGCCGGGAGATGGCGGCGTTCCCGGCCGGAGACAATGACCGAGATCGGAAGCTCCACGAGGGCTGCCTCCCAGCCGGCGGGCCGGCTACGTAAGCCGGCAGGTTGATGTAGTCTTCTCGCTCGGCGACGTTCTTCACATAGAAATAAGATCTCTGCCATACCTTTACCGACTGGATCAGGGGGATGGGCGGGAACGGATTGTTCTCGCTCGCCCTCCTCATGGCGATGAAGGCTCCGCAGGGGGCAGGCACGCCGGCGACGACTGTGCCGAGCTTGCTCTGGAAGAACTCTCCCCAGAGCTCCAGCGTGGGGAGCAGCCCTAAGAAGCCTTCGCAGAGGGAGACGACGGCCGACAGCAGCATCACCGCATTGGGCGTGAGGTGATGCGGCTGGAGTTTGTAGAAGTCGAGGAAGGAACGCAGAAACCCGCTCGCCGGGAGGCCGAAGCCGCGCAGGCAGTGCGAGCGGAAGACGACCCGCTCGCCCTCCTCCGGCGCCGGCGAGATCTCCCTCTCGGGCGCCAGGCGGACCTGAACACGGTCGGCGCCGGGCAGGCGCCGGGTCTGGCGAAGGAACTCCACGTGATCCTCATGGACGTTAGAGCCGTCCCAGGAGCTTGACAATGCCATGGGAGCGAGGTGGCGTGGAGACGCGACGGCGCTGAGACGGGAGGCTGCGGCGGCAGTGAGAGGAAGAAGACGAGAGTTAGGAGGGACGGAGTGGGAGGGAGCGCGCGAACCTCTGTCGCTCCCCCTCCTCCCCCTACTTATAGGCTCACGTGGCGGAGCCGAGGAGGTGTGGCGTGGGGAAGCATGGGGGTCGATCGTGCCCACTTCCCACGCCCCGCGATTACCGACCCTTAATGGCGAGACGAAAACTGCCTTGAGAAGGCGAGCGGCCCTGTGGGCCACGGGAGATCCGCGCCCGGACCAAGGCTCGCGAGTGGCGGGCCCGGGCCTGCGGCGACGTCCCATCGCGCGCGTGCGCTCGCAGGATCCTGCCGCCACGTGGCCGCGAGAGGGCCCGTGGTCAGCATGCAGGCCCCCTCTCCTCCCGCCTACGCGGGGTTATCTGAAGTCGGCGTACGCCCGCTAAGCCGGCTCTTCAGGATAGGAAGCTGACCAAGCTTCTCGTCCCCTTGTTCACCTCGGAGCTCGATCAGCTTCGGGGACTACTGTCAGAGTAAATAGCCATGGGTAGCCTAGCCGGCTTCCCCTGGCACTTCTGCAAAAACTACGAGCCAGCCCGGCTCTCAAGAATCCAAGACATAGGGCCGCCTTCCCCTAGCCGGCTGTGATCTAGGCCGGCTTTCGAAAGGCGGTCCAACGTGACCCTCATGAGAGGGCCGACTCCAAGACGCCGGCTGCGAGAAGGCCGACTCCTTCGAGCCGGCTCCCCGCGAAGCAGTCAAGACCGTACCCACAAAGTTTGCACCCACCTAACGGCGGTACGACGGGGCATGGCTACAGAAGAGCCTGCCACCCTCGAATCCCGGGGCACGCCTGGCACAGTGCGCCGTACGGGGTAGGCATGACCCGTCCGGCGCAACACTGTTGCCATGTTGACCCTGGCCTCACCCACGACGGGCCGCCAGCGCGGCCCACAGGCGGTGGGCCCCCTTTGCGCAGAGAGACGGCTGAAGGCGGCCACGCTTCCAACCAGCCAGCCCAAGGCGGAGCAGGCTCCCCGCAGTCGGCTCGCCGCCTCCCTCGAAGAAGACGCCCCATTAAGGAGACAAGACGCGGTAAGGCTACAGCGATCGTCCGACAGGCGGCGGCACTGTAGCCGCGCTTACCACGATGAAGCTCACGTCAACAAGATGAAGCCACAGTGACCAGCCGCTGACCAGGCCCGGGGCATTGGGGCCCGCTTGCTGACCAAGGGACTGGCAGCTGGCGGGACCCACCAGTCGGCGGGCCCCAGCAGCCGGCGCAGGAGCCGGCGAGCACAGTCACAGACGGCTGGGCCCCGCGCCCAGCCGGATTACCATTGTACCCCCGGGGGGTAGGCCTATATAAACCCCCCGGAGCACCCATGCAAAGGGTTCGACCCCCTGCTAGTTCTAGACACCATACAAGGAGAAGAAGCAGGCTAGCCGTGCCCTTTCTTCCTCCTCCCCCCCAAAAACAGCTCAAGGAGCGTTGTGTAGCTACTTGATTCATCGAGTGAGCATGCGGAGACCCTGCAGAGCAGCAGTAGGGGTGTTATCTCCTTGGAGAGCCCCGAAGCTGGGTAAGATCCGCCGGCGTGCATGTCTTCGCCTCATCCCGCTTCTAGGCACCGGCGACGTCTTACTGGTTCCCACAAAGATAAGCCACCCGTTGGCATATGTCGCACCTACCACCCGACAAACCCAACAGACACTTTCGGAGATACCCGTAGTGCACCTTTATAGCCACCCAGTTACGTTGTGACGTTTGGCACACCCAAAGTATTCCTACGGTATCCGGGAGTTGCACAATCTCATGGTCTGAGGAAATGATACTTGACATTAGAAAAGCTTTAGCATGCGAACTACACGATCTTGTGCTATGCTTAGGATTGGGTCTTGTCCATCAGATCATTCTCCTAATGATGTGATCCTGTCATCAACGACATCCAATGTCCATGGTCAGGAAACCGTAACCATCTATTGATCAACGAGCTAGTCAACTAGAGGCTTACTAGGGACATGGTGTTGTCTATGTATCCACACATATATCTGAGTTTCCTATCAATACAATTCTAGCATGGATAATAAACGATTATCATGAACAAGGAAATATAATAATAATCAATTTATTATTGCCTCTAGGGCATATTTCCAACACCTGACCCTCGTGGGCCACCCGTAAGGCGGTTGATGCCCTTCTTTCGCCGCGAGAAAGCTAATTTCCGGATAGAGATCGTATCAAAATTTCAGCCCAATCGGAGTTACGGATCTCCGGGAATATAAGAAACGGTGAAAGGGAAGAATCTGGGAACGCAGAAATAGAGAGAGACAGATCCAATCTCGGAGGGGCTCTCGCCCCTCCCGTGCCATGGAGGCCATGGACCAGAGGGGAAACCCTTCTCCCATCTAGGGAGGAGGTCAAGGAAGAAGAAGAAGGAGGGGGGCTCTCTCCCCCTCGCTTCCGGTGGCACCGGAGTGCCACCGGGGCCCATCATCATCACCGCGATCTACACCAACATCTCCGCCATCTTCACCAACATCTCCATCACCTTCCCCCCCTCTATCTATAGCGGTCCACTCTCCCGCAACCCGTTGTACCCTCTACTTGAACATGATACTTTATGCTTCATATTATTATCCAATGATGTGTTGCCATCCTATGATGTCTGAGTAGATTTTCGTTGTCCTATCGGTGGTTGATGAATTGCTATGATTGATTTAATTTGCTTGTGGTTATGTGATACGTCTCCAACGTATCTATAATTTTTGATTGCTCCATGCTATATTATCTACTGTTTTGGACTATATTGGGCTTTATTTTCCATTTTTATATTATTTTTGGGACTAACCTATTAACCGGAGGCCCAACCCAGAATTGTTGTTTTTTTTGCCTATTTTAGTGTTTTAGATAAATGGAATATCAAACGGAGTCCAAACGGAATAAAATCTTCGGGAACATGATTTTCTCACCGAACGTGATCTAGGAGACTTGGACCATACTGCAAGGAAGCAAAGAGGTGCTCACGAGGGTGGGGGGCGCCCCCCCTAGGGCGCGCCCCCTACCTCGTGGGCCCCTCGGTGCTCCACCGACGTACTCCTTCCTCCTATATATACACACGTATCCCCAAACGATCAGAACAGGAGCCAAAAACCTAATTCCACCACCGCAACTTTCTGTATCCACGAGATCCCATCTTGGGGCCTGTTCCGGAGCTTCGCCGGAAGAGGGCCGTCATCACGGAGGGCTTCTACATCATCATAGCCTCTCCGATGAAGTGTGAGTAGTTTACCTTAGACCTTCGGGTCCATAGTTAGTAGCTAGATGGCTTCTTCTCTCTCTTTGAATCTCAATACAAAGTTCTCCCCCTCTCTTGTGGAGATCTATTCGATGTTATCTTTTTTTGCGGTGTGTTTGTTGAGAACGATGAACTGTGGGTTTATGATCAAGTCTATCTATGAATAATATTTGAATCTTCTCTGAATTCTTTTATGTATGATTGGTTATCTTTGCAAGTCTCTTCGAATTATCCATTTGGTTTGGCCAACTAGATTGGTAGTTCTTGCCATGGGAGAAGTGCTTAGCTTTGGGTTCGATCTTGCGGTGTCCTTACCCAGTGACAGAAGGGGCAGCAAGGCACGTATTGTATCGTTGCCATCGAGGATAACAAGATGGGGTTTATTTCATATTGCATGAATTTATCTCTCTACATCATGTCATCTTGCTTAAGGCGTTACTCTGTTTTTAACTTAATACTCTAGATGCATGCTGGATAGCGGTCGATGAGTGGAGTAATAGTAGTAGATGCAGAATCATTTCGATCTACTTGTCACGGATGTGATGCCTATATACATGATCATGCCTAGATATTCTCATAATTATGCACAATTCTATCAATTGCTCAACAGTAATTTGTTCACCCGCCGTAGAATACTTATGCTCTTGAGAGAAGCCAGTAGTGAAACCTATGGCCCCCAGGTCTATTCTCATCATATCAATCTCCATCACTTTCATATTGTTTTGCTATTTACTTTGCCTTTACTTCTTACTTTGCATCTTTATATCAAAAATACCAAAAATATTCTATCTATCAGATCTCACTCTCGTAAGTGACCGTGAAGGGCTTGACAACCCCTAATTGCGTTGGTTGCGAGTAGCTATCGTTTTGTGCAGGTACGAGGGACTTGAGAGTGGCCTCCTACTGGATTGATACCTTGGTTCTAAAAAACTGAGGGAAATACTTACGCTACTCTGCTGCATCATCCCTTCCTCTTCGGGGAAAACCAACGCAAGCTCAAGACGTAGCAAGAAGGATTCCTAGCGCCGTTGCCGGGGAGTCTACGCAAAAAAGTCAATATACCAAGTACCCATCACAATCCCTATCTCTCGCATTACATTATTTGCCATTTGCCTCTCGTTTCCCTCTCCCGCCAATTCACCCTTGCCGTTTTATTCGCCCTCTCTCTCCCTATCCTCCCTCTCTATTTGCCTCTTTTTGCCCGTTTGCTTTTTGTTTGCTCGTGTGTTAGATTGCTTGCTTGTTGCGATGGCTCAAG
Source organism: Triticum urartu (assembly GCF_003073215.2). Lineage (NCBI taxonomy): Eukaryota > Viridiplantae > Streptophyta > Magnoliopsida > Poales > Poaceae > Triticum > Triticum urartu. The sequence continues at coordinate 535,798,835 of NC_053026.1, read as the reverse complement.
ATACTACCAAATTGTGTGACTTCACCAATACCAATAATAATGATTTCCTTAGCACTCCGATTGCTCCTCTTACCGATGCTGAATCTTGTGAAATTAATACTGCTTTGTTGAATCTTGTTATGAAAGATCAATTCGCCGGCCTTCCTAGTGAAGATGCCGCTACTCATCTGAATAGCTTCGTTGATTTATGTGATATGCAAAAGAAAAAAGATGTCAATAATGATGTCGTTAAATTGAAGCTATTTCCTTTTTCGCTTAGAGATCGTGCTAAAGCTTGGTTTTTGTCTTTGCCTAAGAATAGTATTGATTCATGGAACAAGTGTAAAGATGCTTTTATCTCTAAGTATTTTCCTCCCGCTAAGATCAACTCTCTTAGAAACGATATAATGAACTTTAAACAACTTGATCATGAACATGTTGCACAAGCTTGGGAGAGAATTAAATTAATGATATGTAATTGCCCTACTCATGGTTTGAATTTGTGGATGATTATACAAAATTTTTATGCCGGATTGAATTTTGCTTCTAGAAATCTTTTAGATTCGGCCACGGGAGGCACTTTTATGGAAATCACTTTAGGAGATGCTACTAAACTCCTAGATAATATTATGGTTAATTATTCTCAATGGCACACTGAAAGAACTTCTAATAAAAAAGTGCATGCGATAGAAGAAATTAATGTGTTGAGTGGGAAGATGGATGAACTTATGAAATTATTTGCTACTAAGAGTGTTTCTTCTGATCCTAATGATATGCCTTTGTCTACTTTGATTGAGAATAATAATGAATCCATGGATGTGAATTTTGTCGGTAGGAATAATTTTGGTAACAACGCTTATAGAGGGAATTTTAATCCTAGGCCATATCCTAGTAATCCTTCTAATAATTATGGGAATTCCTACAACAACTCTTATGGATTTATTATAATAAGATGCCCTCTGATTTTGAATCTAATATTAAAGAATTTATTTCTTTGCAAAAGAATTTTAATGCTATGATTGAAGAAAAATTGCTCAAGATTGATGATTTGGCTAGGAACATTGATAGAATTGCTCTTGATGTTGATGCTTTGAAACTTAGATCTATTCCACCTAAGCATGATATTAATGAGTCTCTAAAAGCCATGAGAATTTCAATTGATGAGTGTAAAGAAAGAACCGCTAGGATGCGTGCTTCCAAAGATGCCTTTATTAAAGCGTGTTCTTCCAATTCCTATGAAAATCAAGATGAAGATCTAAAAGTTATTGATGTGTCTCCAATTAAATCTTTATTTTGCAATATGAATCTTGATGAAACTGAATATGATCTTCCTTTACCTAGAAGGCATTTTACAAATTCGGAGTGTTTAGATCTTAATGATGAAATTGATGAAAGTGGGATAGAAAGAAATAAAAATCTAGATGTTGCTAAACCCACTATATTGGATTTCAAGGAATTTAATTATGAAAATTGCTCTTTGATTGATTGTATTTCCTTGTTGCAATCCGTGCTAAATTCTCCACATGCTTATAGTCGAAATAAAGCCTTTACCGAACATATTGTTGATGCCTTGATGCAATCTTATGAAGAAAAACTTGAGTTGAAAGTTTCTATCCCTAGAAAACTCTATGATGAGTGGGAACCAACTATTAAAATTAAAATTAAAGATCATGAGTTTTATGCTTTGTGTGATTTGGGTGCTAGTGTCTCCACTATTCCCAAGACTTTGTGTGATTTACTAGATTTTCGTAATTTTGATGATTGCTCTCTAAACTTGCATCTTGCGGATTCCACTATTAAGAAACCTATGGGAAGAATTAATGATGTTCTTATTGTTGCAAATAGGAATTATGTGTCCGTAGATTTCATTGTTCTTGATATAGATTGCAATCCTTCTTGCCCTATTATTCTTGGTAGACCTTTCCTTAGAATGGTTGGTGCGATTATTGATATGAAGGAAGGGAATATTAGATTTCAATTTCCATTAAAATAGGGCATGAAACACTTTCCAAGAAATAAAATAAAATTACCATATGAAACTATCATGAGAGCCACTTATGGATTGCCTACCAAAGATGGCAATACCTAGATCTATTCTTACTTGTTATGCCTAGCTAGGGGCGTTAAACGATAGCGCTTGTTGGGAGGCAACCCAATTTTATTTTTATTCCTTGATTTTTGCTTCTGTTTAGTAATAAGTAAATTATTTAGCCTCTGTTTTGGTTGTGTTTTTGTGTTAAATTAGTGTTTGTGCCAAGTAGAACCATTGGGAAGACTTGGGGAAAGTCGTGTTGAACTTGCTGTAAAAAACAGAAACTTTAGCGCTCACGAGAACTGCTGCCATTTTTATTTGAAGAGTGATATTTAGTTAATTATTTTTGAAGATGATTAATAGATAAATTCCTCACGTCAAGCAATTTATTTTAGAATTTTTGGGGTTCCATATCTTGCTCTAGCTACATATTATTACAGACTGTTCTGTTTTTGACAGATTCTGTTTTTCGTGTGTTGTTTGCTTATTTTGATGAATCTATGGCTAGTAAAATAGTTTATAATCCATAGAGAAGTTGGAATACAGTAGGTTTAACACCAATATAAATAAATAATGAGTTCATTATAGTACCTTGAAGTGGTCGTTTGTTTTCTTTCGCTAGCTGTTGGGGATATTACTACTGGACGTAAACCGGCTAGGACAAGCCGGGTTAACTTCATCAGTAGTTGAGTGTGATAAAAGCCCATGAGGGCAGATGAGGGCTAAAGGCCCATAATCGTTTTAAGGCCTATAGCTATAAACCGGCGTCGGTATGTAACTTGTGTTATAGGTTAGGAATAGTGGAGACCGAACCGGACGCATCTATGAGCCGGTATCGGGACTCTGTAAACCGACGGGCGTCCCCATGTATATAAGGGGACGACCCGGCGGCGGTTCAAGGACAGACAACAACTCGAGACATAGGCGAAGCTTATTTGCTCCCTAGTCATCGAAACACCCATCAATTCCATCACAACTAGACGTAGGCTTTTACCTTCATTGAAGGGGCTGAACTAGTATAAACTCTCTTGCGTCCTTGTGTCCGCTTTAACCCCTTCAAGCTAACCCGTAGCGATGGCTCCACGACTAAGTCCTTTCTCTAGGACATCTGCCGTGACAAAACCACGACAGTTGGCGCCCACCGTGGGGCTATCGCACGATGGTTTCCGGTTCTTGGAGGGCCGCTTTGAAGGACTCGAGGGCTACGCTGTAGGCCGGATGACTAAGAGTCATCGCGACAAACTCTACATCGACGACGCAGGCTGGGGCCCCGAGGCCGGCTCAATTGAGTACGGGTACCGGGTCCCCTTTGGTAGCATTCACATTTTCATTGGCAAGATCGGTGAACCGGGCCCTGAGCCGGACATCTGCACCGACCTCGTCGAGACGGCTCAGCGTACGCGATCCGCCCGGGTTAAACCGGCCATGAAGCGTGCCTTCATGGGAATGATCCATGGAGGGAGTTATGAGGATGGATCGGAGCTTTGCGGGGCGACCGCCGTTCGTTCCGGTGACGAATCTTCGACCGGAGAAACCGAATCTCTTTATCAGCTACAAGATGGTCGGATTGAGAGCTGTTCTGATGGCAACAGTATTCCGGACCCCTCTGATCTGCCTAACCGGGTTGGAATATTCATGACCGGAACACAAGCAGCGCTTCACTCTTCGACAGCCGCGGCAACGATCTCCGGTTCAGCAGCGGCAACGGTTGCCGGGGCGGGAGGCCCTGTGCACCCACCGACTCAGGTTCTATCAGAACTATTTGATGCGTTGGTTGTGCTTATGGCAGAAGTTAATCCGCCAGATCAGGACGCTCACAACACGGAGATTGCAAAGGTAAAGGAACAAATCACCCAGGCCAAAACAGATCTGGCGGCTGAGGACACTAGGATGGCCGCAGAGCGGGCCGCTTTAGACGCACAGGCCTACAGGCTTATGTTGGATCTGAGCGCGTCGCATGAAGTCATGAGGAGGAAGCACTGGTCCCGCTTACCTCCGGTTTTCGAGGCCAGAGACCTTTTCAACACTCTAGGACCAAGAGCCAGTAATCCGCTGGAGGGGAACCGGGTAGAAGCCCCTGGGACCGGTGCACCGGTTCAGCCCCGTCAGATGGACCCGCCTTGTGAAAACACCGTTATACCTCGGGATGCTTTAACACCTCCGGGTCACTACTCCAACCCAATGGACAATCTTGTTGCCGCTGCTGCACGACTGGAGGCCATTCCAGTTGAAGGTGACTCGCCGCAAGCAGTAGAGACGCGACGGGTCAAGGAACTTCTGAGGACAGCTTTGGCCCAACAGGAGGCGTACTCGTACAGCCGCGACCGAATCCACTCGACCCCCCGTCCAAGCCGGAGCAATAGCAGACATATGGATGAACCAGCAGTGTCGAGTAATGAACGACATGGAGCACCCCGTGGTAACAACCCGACGGGTGGTGCTGATGACGCTCAGGAAGTGGTGAACCGGGCCCGAGCGCGTAGGGAGGCCGAGTTAGCCGCACAGCATCAGGCTCGGCAGCTCACGCCGGTTCGTCCAACCATTTCGATTGAACCTGGTGTTACTTCTAGTTCTTTGGGGGTGCCTTGCCTCGTCCCCGCTTTACGCAACGTGCGTTTGCCCAAGGATTTCAAAGGCCCACGCAAGGTACCAAATTATACGGCAGATCAACCACCAGAGACATGGGTAGAGAGCTATGAGATGGCCATGGAGATGCTTGATGTGGATGACACGGCGTGTGCGAAATACTTCACCATGATGCTTGAAGGAACGGCCTGTACTTGGTTAAAAAGCTTGCCCGTTAATTCTATCAGTTCATGGGCCCAATTACGAGCCCGGTTTATCAACAATTTCAAAGATACCTGTAAACAGCCTATGTCGATGGTGGACTTAGCTGCATGCGTCCAGGAGGAAGGAGAGTCAATGACTCATTGGGTACGCCGGGTTTCACAAGTGTTGCACTCCTCATACCGCATCAACGCGGACACCGCAGTATTAACCCTAGAAGGCAACTGCCGATTTGGGCCCTTGAAGTTGAAATTGGACGGATGAAGCGTCATTGCACCGACATGGGGACCCTCATGGCCGCTTTGGTAAAATATGCTGATTCTGATAGTACCAAGGATCCCGAATCTGATGATGACAAGCCAGGGAAGGGGAAGAAGAACAGCAGCTCCAAAGGTCAGCAGCATCACTGGGTAGGCAATGGCGGAGGAGGCAAGCGTAAAGCGGATGGCAACATGGATTTTGTGGCTAATACCAACGTACAGGACAATGGCCAACGGCGCAAGGGTAGGCCGAAAAATCATAGTGGAGCGCCCAACCCCAACCCAAACTGCCTGAACTATCTGCTAAGCCAGCCCTGTCCAAGACATGGGACGAAGGAGGAGCCAGCAAACCACCTTTGGAAGGATTGCTTTATTATGCAGGAGTTCAAGAATTCTAATAATTTCCGGTATGATCACGGATCTGGCGGTGGCTCAGGGTCCGGGCCGGGTTACGGTGGAGGAAGTTCCGGTTCAGGATTTAATGGTAATCCGGGCGGACATAATGGTCAAAATAGTCAGAACAACCAGGGTGCTTACAACCAACAGCAGAACAGTCAGGTTACCAAAGCAACCCAAAGCAGTTGAGTAATGGGCAGTACCATGTCTTTACCACTAGCTTGGACAAGCGAGACCGGAAGGTTCAGAGGCGGGCAGTCAACTCTGTTGAACCGGCCACACCCCGTTATCTACGTTGGTCTGGACAGCCAATCATATGGAGCAGAGAGGATCACCCACTCCAGGTCGATAATCCGGGTCAGTTGGCTCTGGTGGTGGCGCCTCAGGTGGGAGGTTATAAGTTCACCAAGGTGCTCATGGATGGAGGGAGCAGCATCAACATCCTATACTACGAGACCTTCCATCGTATGGTGTTGGGTTCCGTAGTAATTTCAAAAATTTCCTACGCACACGCAAGATCATGTGATGCATAGAAACGAGAGGGGAGAGTGCTGTCTACGTACCCAAGCAGACCGACTGCGGAAGCGTTGACACAACGTAGAGGAAGTAGTCGTACGTCTTCACGATCCAACCGATCAAGCACCGAAACTACGGCACCTCCGAGTTCGAGCACACGTTCAGCTTGATGACGATCCCCGGACTCCGATCCAGCAAAGTGTCGGGGAAGAGTTCCGTCAGCACGACGGGGTGGTGACGATCTTGATGTACTACAGCAGCAGGGCTTCGCCTAAACTCCGCTACAGTATTATCGAGGACTATGGTGGCTGGGGGCACCGCACACTGCTAAGGAATAGATCACGTGGATCAACTTGTGTGTTTCTGGGGTGCCCCTGCCTCCGTATATAAAGGACTAGAGGGGGGGAGGCTGGCTGGCCAAGTGTGGCGCGCCAGGAGAGTCCTACTCCCTCTGGGAGTAGGATTCCCCCCCCCCCAATCCTAGTTGGAATAGGACTCCTTGAGGGGGGAAAGAGAGAGAGAGGGGGCCGGCCACCTCTCCTAGTCCTAATAGGACTAGGGGAAGGGGGGAGGCGCACAGCCACCTTGGGCTGCCCCTTTCTCCTTTCCACTAAAGCCCACTAAGGCCCATATAGCTCCCGGGGGGTTCCGGTAACCTCCCGGTACTCCAGTAAAATCCCGATTTCACCCGGAACACTTCCGATGTCCAAATATAGGCTTCCAATATATCAATCTTTATGTCTCGACCATTTCGAGACTCCTCGTCATGTCCGTGATCACATCCGGGACTCCGAACAACCTTCGGTACATCAAAATGCATAAACTCATAATATAACTGTCATCGTAACCTTAAGCGTGCGGACCCTACGGGTTCGAGAACAATGTAGACAGGACCGAGACACGTTTCCGGTCAATAACCAATAGCGGGACCTGGATGCCCATATTGGCTCCTACATATTCTACGAAGATCTTTATCGGTCAGACCGCATAACAACATATGTTGTTCCCTTTGTCATCGGTATGTTACTTGCCCGAGATTCGATCGTCGGTATCCAATACCTAGTTCAATCTCGTTACCGGAAAGTCTCTTTACTCGTTCTGTAATACATCATCCCGCAACTAACTCATTAGTTGCAATGCTTGCAAGGCTTATGTGATGTGCATTACCGAGAGGGCCCAGAGATACCTCTCCGACAATCAGAGTGACAAAACCTAATCTCGAAATACGCCAACCCAACATGTACCTTTGGAGACACCTGTAGTACTCCTTTATAATCACCCAGTTACGTTGTGACGTTTGGTAGTACCGAAAGTGTTCCTCCGGTAAACGGGAGTTGCATAATCTCATAGTTATAGGAACATGTATAAGTCATGAAGAAAGCAATAGCAACATACTAAACGATCGGGTGCTAAGCTAATGGAATGGGTCATGTCAATCACATCATTCTCCCAATGACGTGATCCCGTTAATCAAATAACAACTCTTTTGTTTATGGTTAGGAAACATAACCATCTTCGATTAACGAGCTAGTCAAGTAGAGGCATACTAGTGACACTTTGTTTGTCTATGTATTCACACATGTATTATGTTTCCGGTTAATACAATTCTAGCATGAATAATAAACATTTATCATGAAATAAGGAAATAAATAATAACTTTATTATTGCCTCTAGGGCATATTTCCTTCATATGGGACTTACAGATAAGAATCTCAAACCGTCCAATACAGTATTCCACGGTGTAGTGCCTGGCAGATCAGCATATCCCGTTGGTAAGATAGCTCTTGAAGTAGCCTTTGGGGATGATCATGATTCCAGGTCGGAGACATTAACGTTTGAAGTGGTGAAAATCCAAAGTCCATATCATGCCCTGTTTGGGCGTCCGACATGCGCCAAGTTTATGGCTCGGCCCTGTTATGTGTATTTGCAGCTCAAGATGCCGGGTCACAAGGGGACAATAACGGTTCACGGAAGCTGCAAAATCGCTTTGGAATGCGAGGAAGGAGATGCGGCTTATGCAGAGTCGGTTTGTGCCACCGAGGAGTTGAAGTACTATAAAGACAATGTTGATCCGGCGGACATGACTTCGTTGAAGAAGCCAACTACAGAGCATGATCCGGCCCTGAAGTTCAAATCGGCCGCAGAAACTAAGCTTGTTGACTTCGTACCTGGCGATTCATCCAAGCAGTTCAGCATTAGTGCCAACTTGGATCCGAAATAGGAAAGCGCGCTCATCGAGTTCATCCGTGAGAATCGGGAAATTTTTGCATGGAAGCCCTCTGACATGCCAGGTGTACCGAGGCAACTCGCTGAGCACACACTTAATGTGGATCCTAAATACAAACCGGTGAAACAGTTCCTCCGCCGGTTTAACGAAGAAAGACACAAGGCGATTGGAGAAGAGGTAGCCAGGCTCTTAGCAGCTGGTTTTATTGTTGAAGTTTTTCACCCTGAGTGGCTTGCCAATCCGGTGCTAGTCCTTAAGAAAAACGGCACCTGGCGTATGTGTGTGGATTACACAGATCTTAATAAAGCTTGTCCAGCAGATCCTTTTGCCCTCCCCCGTATTGATCAAATCATTGATGCTACGACGGGTTGTGAGCGTTTAAGTTTTTTGGATGCATATTCTGGCTATCATCATATCAAAATGGCAGTTAAGGACCAGGAGAAGACGGCATTCATAACTCCCTTTGGAGCCTTCTGCTATGTGTCTATGCCCTTTGGGCTCAAAAGTGCCCAGGCAACTTACTAACGATGCGGTCACGAGTCAGTTAGCGTTGACCTAATGGGTCTGCGGAGGTAAAGGACCGACCGTGTACGTCTACACTGTTCTGACAATCGTACAACATCAAGCTATGCGGTGTGTACAAAATTGTCTTCACAAGCAGATTGGCCGTAATGTACATGCTTACGTGGATGATATCGTGGTTAAATCCAGGGAGAAGGAGACTCTGGTTGATGATTTGAAGGAAACCTTTGATAACCTAAGGACGTACAAGATGATGCTTAATCCGGACAAGTGTGTCTTTGGTGTACCGGCGGGCAAGTTATTGGGTTTTCTGGTGTCCAACAGGGGAATTGAGGCTAATCTGGAGAAGATCACAGCCATCACCTCCCTGGCTAAACCGAAGTGTATCAATGATGTTCAACGCCTGGCAGGCTGGATTGCCGCGTTAAGCCGGTTTATCAGCCGCCTTGGTGAGAAGGCGATCCCTTTGTATCAAATGTTGAAGAAGACGGATCAGTTCGTCTGGAGTTCTGCTGCTGATGAAGCATTTGAGGACTTAAAGCGGCAATTGGCCAATCCGCCTGTGCTCGCCACTCCCATTGACAAGGAGCCGTTACTGCTATATGTTGCTGCTAATGCTCGTGCGGTCAGCGTGGCTATTGTGGTGGAACGAAAGGAGGCAGGTAAGGAGCATCCGGTTCAACGTCTGGTCTATTATATCAGCGAGGTACTCATTGAGTCCAAGCAAAGGTATCCGCATTGGCAGAAGCTGGTGTATGGAGTTTTTATGGCAAGCCGTAAGCTTAAGCAATACTTCCAAGGGCACCCAATTACGGTGGTCAGTTCTGTTCCTTTGGGAGATATCATCCAGAACCGGGAAGCAACTGGCCGGATTGCAAAGTGGGCTATAGAGCTGGGGCCGTACGGTTTGAAATATGTGCCTCGGACAGCGATTAAGTCTCAAGCACTTGTTGATTTCATCAATGATTGGACGGAAATGCAAGCACCTGAAGAAAAGCCGGATCGTACGTATTGGACCATCCATTTTGACGGATCCAGGCAGTTGGAAGGCTCGGGGGCTGGAGTCGTATTAACTTCCCCACGAGGTGATAAGTTTTGTTATGTTCTCCGTTTAATGTTCCCTTGTACTAACAATGCAGATGAGTATGAAGCCTTGCTCCATGGTCTTCGGATGGCTAAGGAGATGAATCTAAGTCGAGTTAAGTGCTTCGGTGATTCGGACCTTGTGGCTCAGCAAGTGTCTGGCACTTGGGACTCCAAGGACCCACTCATGGCAGCATATCGTCGTGAGGTGGATATTGTTGCAGGTTATTTCAGAGGCTATCAGGTGGACCACGTGGACCGGCGGAAAAATGAAGCGGCGGACGCTTTAAGCCGGCTAGGCTCTCAGCGCAAACCGGTCCCACCCGTTGTTTTTCTAGATGTGCTGCACAACCCGTCGGTGAAGATCCCTAGTGAAGAGGATTTGGCCATTCCTGATCCGGAGGCTCAATTGGTGGCAGTTCTTCATGTTATTCCGGATTGGACGCTTCCTTACCTGGCGTACAAGAACTGGGGCGAGTTGCCAGAAGATGAGATTCTGGCCCGGCAGATAATCCGGCGATCCAAGTCCATGGCTGTCATCAACGGTGAGTTGCATCATTGCAGTGTATCAGGAGCTTTTCAACGTTGCGTGTCTCCTGAAGAAGGCCGTGAAATTTTGCGGGAGATCCACGAAGGAGATTGTGGTCACCACGCCGGTTCAAAGTCTCTGGTGGCTAAAGCGTTTCACCATGGTTTCTATTGGTTAACTGCTCATGCTGATGCGAAGGATCTGGTCAGACGATGTGATGGTTGCCAAAGGTTTTCAAGACGTGCTCATGTACCGGCTCAAGAATTGAGGATGATTCCAATTACTTGGCCGTTTGCGACTTGGGGGCTGGATATGGTTGGGCCTTTCAAAAGGTCCAAAGATAAGAAGACCCACCTCCTGGTGGCGGTGGACAAGTTTACAAAGTGGGTGGAGGCAGAACCTGTTAGCAAGTGTGATGCGGCCACGGCGGTTCAGTTCATCAAAAAGGTGATTTTCCAGTTTGGCTTTCCGCACAGTATTATCACAGATAATGGTACCAATTTCTCCAAAGGTGCTATGAAGGAGTTCTACGAACGGGAGCACATCCGGCTCGACGTTTCATCAGTGGCACATCCACAGTCCAATGGTCAAGCAGAAAGAGCTAATCAAGAGATCTTGAGAGGCATCAAGCCCCGGCTCATGGTTCCTTTGCAGAGAACACCGGGTTGTTGGGTAGAAGAATTACCATCTGTGTTATGGAGCATCAATACAACACCCAACAGATCAACAGGATACACACCGTTCTTCATGGTTTATGGAGCGGAGGCGGTTCTCCCCAGCGATATCCGTCATGACTCACCTCGTGTCACGGCTTATGTTGAAGCGGACAACGAGACAGCACGGCAAGATGCTTTGGACCGGTTGGATGAAGAGCGTGACATCGCAGCCGCCCGGTCGGCGATTTACCAGCAGGATCTTCGTCGTTATCACAGTCACCGAGTCAGAACCAGAGCCTTCCAGGAAGGAGATTTGGTGCTTCGGCTCATCCAAGATCAGACTGATATGCATAAGCTATCCCCACCTTGGGAGGGGCCTTTCGTGGTCAGCAAGAATCTGCACAATGGGTCGTACTATCTGATCGATATTCGAGAGCATAAGGACTCACGTACATCAGAGGAAGAGACTAACAGGCCGTGGAATATAGCTCATCTTCGGCCTTACTATACCTGAGCCATTGGCTATACTTATGTACATACAATGTATATATTATGATTAAGTATAATAAACCGGAACCTCGGCTAAAGCGGGGTATCTGTTCTTTTACATCATGTGAGGTTACACGGAGTTGCTCTAAAGCGGCCTCCGCTTTACCCCTTGAGTTCGCTTTGCTAAAAGCATCGTGTTATATCACTTGGAGGATTGGTCGTGTCCGAACCAATACCATGCCTCTTGATAGGCGAAAGCCACCAGATCACTTGGGGACTTGGTCATGTCTAAACCAGTCATGCCTCTTGATCGGCCTAAGGCCACAGAATCACTTGGGGGCTTGGTCGAACCCGAACCATGACCACGCCATTTGGTCGGCATAAATGCCACAAGAATCACTTGGGGACCTGGCTAACTAGAACCATAGTTACACCTAACAGGAGCTTGGTCGTGTTTGGCCATGGTTACGCTATTTGATCAGCTTAAATAAATCTTTTTTGGTAAACGTTTTTGTCGTTGCTTTTGCTTCATACTTTTCTTTGAAGGGGGGCTTTTGCTTTTTATTGTGTTCTTTAAACCGACAAAGTTTTTAACCAATCAATTGATGGAACACAGTTCACGTCAATCCGGAGACTATTTGTTCGGTTTGATCCTTATTGTTAACATCCTCTTATGGAGTAACACGGTGTTCATTATAACCCGGCACGGTTTACATGGTAACCAGTGTTATATACATATACAGGAGTTGTTATTTCCTCCAACAGTGTGGATTTGCAAAAGCTCCACTTCAAGGTTGGCCAAGCCAACTTCACACTCAATGGTGGCAGGTATTATGTACCTCAATTTTTTTGATCATATACTTAAAATTTTGTTTTGGATGTTTTGACTTTATATATACAAACATCATATTCCGCCTGACGGTACAACCGCGGTGGCACTTAACAAATTTCTTATTTCAGAAAGTATTTTGGAAAGTTCATTACCACAGGAAGAACAGGTTATGTGCGAAGGCATATCAACATCAAAGGTATCAGCTAGCCTATTACAAGGCAACATGGTGCCCATAATAACATAATTGTTTTTCACAAAGGAGAGACAGTTTTAAAACTGGCTTCCGGTTTAAGCTTGGCCACCAGCCTGGCCTGATGGTTGTGGGTCATCCTGCGCCGCTTCAGCTTTCGTTTCTCTACCCAGTGGCTGGAAATCCACAGTTGTCCAGTCAATTCCCATTAATGCTTGAAAAACAGCTTCGTCATGGATTAGCGAAGACGGGTCAATATCGGGAGCGTAAGTATGCTTACGGATTGGAGGGATCAGGTTTTCTGATTCATGGATTGGTGCAGCTATTCGCTTGTTCTGGCTGTCATATTGGGCTTGATAATGAGACAAATCTGCTTCCTCACCCAGTTGACAAGCTAGCGGACGTACCTCACGGTTTATGGCTCGCAGATCCGCTTCACCAAATTCTGACCCGTCTTCCTTCAAACTGGGATAACCCTGAGCCGCTTCAATAGGATCAAAATCCGGCACCCAGGCTTTTGCCCAGATTAAAGCATTGATTGCACCGGTTCGAGCAGCAGATTTCTTCAGCTCTTCAACCCGGGCAGGAAGCACTAACAGTTTCATCAAAGTATCTTGATTCAAAGTGGGCACCGGTTTGTTATGAGACGCGTTACAGATGATCCGCTGGGCACCAGTATACAATTGTTCAACCAAGGTATAGGCGGCTTTCAATTTCTTCCGCACATCTGACCCCAAGTGACCAATGCGTGTCCCTGAAATACCGGCGACTCTGTAAGAAGGCAGAACCAATTCAGAAGGCAAGCTGGCTTACCAAAGATAGCAGTGGTCATGGCATGAACGTGCCGCTTTATGCTAGTCAGTTCATCCATCACTGGTTTCAGTGCAGCCTAGGCATCCTCTACTCGTTTGATCAAAGCGGACTTTTCAGTGGCCCAATCCGCCCGTTTCTTCTTGAATTTCTCCTTAAGTTGTTCCATGGCGCTTAAGGCACTGGCCAATTCCTCTTTTGCCTTGGAGGTTTCAGCCTGTTGGGTTTTCAGGTTTTCTCGCAGATCGATGACTTGGCTTTCTTTCGCCTTCAGCTCCGCCTGCAGGCATACAGATATATGTTTCAACAAATCGGTAGAAGGATTCAAGTACCAACCACATAACAAGTTATGCTCTTAGCACTTGGGGGCTAATGCATATTCGATCTTCATCTTTCAATTGTTTACAAAGTCCCAAGTTCAATACAAGTATTCAACTTGGCACTTGGGGGCTAATGCATATTTGATCTTCATCTTTCAATTGTTTACAAAAGTCCCAAGCTCAATAAAAGTATTCAACTTGGCACTTGGGGGCTAATGGCTATTTGATCATATGTATTCTGATGCGGCAGTTTCAATTACTTAAAGTACCAGTTTAACTACGCTAAGTTGAACCGGCCCTTGGGGACTACATCAGCAAATTTCAAAGCATCAAGATTCATATTATTAAATCCCGGTTTGAAAGAATATTTCAAATTGGCCCTTAGGGGCTAGGAGAGTCAGCAAGAATGAAAGCATACAAGCAGGAAGGAGCATATGGAAGTTACCTCATATTTATCCTTCATCATGTTAATCAGACCGGCTTCATAGTCACGGCTAGTATACAACCGGTTCAGATAGCCGGAATGGATATCTTGGGCGTTCAGAGCAGCGTAAGCCGTCAGATCAGCATTCCACTTGCCTTTGCCAAAAGCAGCTAATTCTTCCTTGGCAGAATGTTTGGATAAAGCGACAGGATTGCTTGGCTCAGTATGGCCAGTGCCAGTAATGACAACTTCATCATCATTGGTACCGCCGCTTTGCACTGGAGCTGTTGGCTTGTCAGTAGGTTTTGCGGGACCGGTGGAGCTTCCAACCCGGAGGGAACCTGTGGGCTGATGGATAGGACCTGAGGCATCAGTAGGTATTTCCTCAGCAGTAAGATCATCATCTGGCTGCGGTGGATCATTGGGAATATCCTCAGGAATAGCCGCTTCAAGATTGGGTGTGGTGCCTGGTTCAAGAATGACATCTTCATCGGCCGTTTTATCCAGGCGGGCCTTCTTGCTCGGCCTAGGTTTGGCCCTAAGAAGAATAACAAAATTAAATACAGCATATGTTCTAAGGCAATATACTACAAACATCACAATAAATATAGCTTACCCAAGCACCGTTTTGAGCGGTGGGAGCTGAGTAGCCGATGACTCGCCAGAAGATGAGTGGGAAATAACCTGATAATCGGAGTCAGATGAATTAAGAGGTTGACGAAAGCAGCCCGCTTTAGGACAAGCACTAACAAGCGAATTAGAGACCTCGGAATGACGTTTCCGAACCGGACTGTTCGGTAAACCGGCGGAGGTAACTACCTGGCCGCTGTGTCGGGTGGTGCGGCGAGCTTCATGTTGTTGAGTCTTCATAAGAAGTTTAGGATCCAAATAAGCAAGAGGATGAGGAAATTTAACTTTCCGGTTTGCCTGACGGATTTTTTGTGAAGGCAAAGTTTCTGAATCGGAAGAGAGAATAATTACCTCTGCAACATCCGCATGGCTGGCTTCGGCATCATCCTGACAAATATCATCATCAATAAGATGCATGAAAAATAAACCAAGTGAGTCAAGCTCTACCTCAAAGTCCGGATTATCCACCTCGTCATCAGGGGCCGGATTAGAAGATGCAGTGGTTCTTTTCCGGTGGGCAGTCTTCTTCATAGCTTTAGTTTTTTGCCGGGTTGCTCTTTCCGGTTTATCTGTTTTCTCTGGTTTCTCCTGCAGCAGCTTTTTGCTCCAAAACGGATCATCGCCCTGGTTATGCAGGCACTGATATTAAAAACAATGACCAGACATATCAATAACAGATTCAGCAAAGAGAAAAATCAAAGTCTTACAGCTGGCGGTTTGTTGGTGGCACAGAAGGGAAGCAGGCCGGTTCTAGCGCAGATGTGCTCCGGTTCATTCAGTATCTTACGCACAGCCTCTGTGATTTCTTCATCGGAGAGCTGGAGTCTTGAATGCCGCAGTGGGTCATCCACACTATCAGTATATTCGCACATCAAACCAGAGCGCTGACTAAGGGGCAGTATGCTCCATGATATCCAACAGCGAGCAAGGTCAACCCCTGTTAAACCGTTGGCCATAAAGGCCCTGAGCTTTGACAGCTGAGGAGCATATTTGCTTCTCTCCTGGGCAGTCAATCGTTGAGGAAAAGGATGGGTATTGCTGAGCCGCTCCGGACGAAAGCCAGGCAAGGGATTCTCACCAGCAGGGGAGGTTTCTTTGCAGTAGAACCATGTCTGATTCCACTCCTTGGGGTGACTGTGCAGCTTGGCATGAGGGTATGTGACCTCTTTCCTTTTTTGAATCGCCATGCCACCCAACTCCGTATTAGAGCCATCAGTAAACTCAGTACGATGGTTTAGATGGAAAAGATCTCTGAATAATTCCACTATGGGCTCCTCTTGAAAGAACACCTCATAGAGCACCTGGAAGTGGCACATATTTGTAACAGAGTTGGGGCCAGTGTCTTGCGGATGGAGTTGGAAATCAACTAGAACATCCCGGTAGAATTTAGAACCGGGCAGTTTAAAACCCCGGGCTAAGTGGTCTACGAAAACAACAACCTCTCCTTCTCGAGGTGTGGGGGTGCATTCTTTGCCAGGAGCCCTCCAATGGACGGTGTCTTTGCTGCCCAAGGCGCCAATCAGGACTAAATCGTCCAGTTGATCCTCTGTGACGCGAGAAGGGACCCAATTGCACTCATACACTTGCTTGGCCATGAGGAAATCTACAAAGTACATTGATATGTGCAATGTTAAACCGGAAGCAGATCTATCTAAACCGGAGTTTATGAAGCAAACAGCATCCCGGCGGTTCAACAAGGGGACTAATGATATATGATAGATTGCTTTTTCAAAGGTGAACCGCCTATGTGGTAAAGAGGATACAGATCTAAGGCAAGAATGACTAAGGAAGGTAAAAACAGATTTCATAAGGTCGCAGTGAAATTTTGGATCTACCGTAAGACAGGAAAATAAAAGGATTTAGACCTAAAAGGTTGATCTCAAAGCAATTCACAAGGGACCAGATCAGTGTTTCATGCGCATAAAGGTTTGCTTTGGTAACAGAAGATAAGCCATTATGGAGAATACATTAGGTTTGAAGTTTTATTCATGGGCTAAAGAAGAAACAAAGGAAGAACAGCGCCAGAGTCTTGACGAACTTCGACGAACGAGGAAACCCTAGAACAGATCTGCGGGGGAAAGGAAAGAAGATTTACCGGAGGTGAGGAAGAAGCGGAAGGTCGCCGCGATGCTCTGGTGTGCTCAGGTTGATGCAGCGGCCAAGGTTGATGCAGAGGTCGACGGTGGCGGCGGAGCTCCGAAGCTGGGCAACGCGAGGAAGATGAAGCAGAAGGGGTCGGAGGGAAAGAGGAAGGAAATGACCCTTCGGTCCTATTTATAAAGAAAGGGATATGTCAGGCGCGAGAATCAAGGAGCCGCGAGTTTGGAAACAAAGCTGCGGCCTTAATTGTCGCAGGCTTGTTAACAGGATAAGGTTCTTTATAACCAGTGACGTCACACCGGTCTACCGCGAGCAGAGAAGATGACATCACGCCGGTTCAACAAAATACAAGAAGATGTTGAAGATGAAGATTTTTGCTAAGGATTGACATGAACCTGTTCAAATCAATTTGGGGCCTAATGTTGGGGATATTACTACTGGGCGTAAACCGGCCAGGACAAGCCGGGTTAACTTCATCAGTAGTTGAGTGTGATAAAAGCCCATGAGGGCAGATGAGGGCTAAAGGCCCATAATCGGTTTAAGGCCTATAGCTATAAACCGGCGTCGGTATGTAACTTGTGTTATAGGTTAGGAATAGTGGAGACCGAACCGGACGCATCTATGAGCCGGTATCGGGACTCTGTAAACCGACGGGCGTCCCCATGTATATAAGGGGACGACCCGGCGGCGGTTCAAGGACAGACAACAACTCGAGACATAGGCGAAGCTTATTTGCTCCCTAGTCATCGAAACACCCATCAATTCCATCACAACTAGACATAGGCTTTTACCTTCATTGAAGGGGCCGAACTAGTATAAACTCTCTTGCGTCCTTGTGTCCGCTTTAACCCCTTCAAGCTAACCCGTAGCGATGGCTCCACGACTAAGTCCTTTCTCTAGGACATCTGCCGTGACAAAACCACGACACTAATGGAGCTCACGAGTTTTCTATTTCGAGTTTTGTGTTGTGAAGTTTTCAAGTTTTGGGTGAATTCTTTTGATGGATCATGGAACAAGGAGTGGTAAGAGCCTAAGCTTGGGGATGCCCATGGCACCCCCAAGATAATCCAAGGACACCAAAAAGTCAAAGCTTGGGGATGCCCCCGGAAGGCATCCCCTCTTTCGTCCACTTCCATCGGTAATTTACTTGGAGCTATATTTTTATTCACCAACATGATATGTGTTTTGCTTGGAGCGTCTTGTATTATTTGTGTCTTTTTTTGCTAGTATACCACAATCATCCTTGCTATACACACCTTTTGAGAGAGCCATACATGAATTAAAATTTGATAGAATACTCTATGTGCTTCACTTATATCTTTTGAGCGTCATAGTTTTGCTCTATGTGCTTCACTTATATCTTTTGAGCTAGATAATTTTGCTCTATGTGCTTCACTTATATCTTTTGAGCGTCATAGTTTTGCTCTATGTGCTTCACTTATATCTTTTGAGCGTTATAATTTTGCTCTATGTGCTTCACTTAGACCTTTTAGAGCATGGTGGTGGATACGTTTTAAAGAAACTATTGATCTCTCATGCTTCACTTAAATTAATTTGAGAGTCTCTTAATAGCATGGTAATTTGCCTAATAATAATATGCTTGGTATTCAAGATTTGTGAAACTTTCTTTTGAGTGTGTTGAATACTAAGAAAAGATTAAAGCATGATAATTGTTTTGAGATATGGAGGTGATAATATTGAAGTCATGTTAGTTGAGTAGTTGTGAATTTAAAGAATACTTGTGTTAAAGTTTGTGATTCCCGTAGCATGCACGTATGGTGAACCGTTATGTGATGAAGTCGGAGCATGATTTATTTATTGATTGTCTTCCTTATGAGTGGCGGTCGGGGACGAGCGATGGTCTTTTCCTACCAATCTATCCCCCTAGGAGCATGCGCGTAATACTTTGCTTTGATAACTTCTAAATTTTTGCAATAAGTATATGAGTTCTTTATGACTAATGTTGAGTCCATGGATTATACACACTCTCACCCTTCCACCCTTGCTAGCCTCTCTAATACCGCGCAACTTTCGCCTGTATCATACACCTACCATATACCTTCCTCAAAACAGCCACTATACCTAGCTATTATGGCATTTCCATAGCCATTTCGAGATATATTGCCATGCAACTTTCCATCGTTCCGTTCATGACACATTCATCATTGTCATATTGCATATCCCGGTACACCGCCGGATGCATTCACATAGAGTCATATTTTGTTCTAAGTATCGAGTTGTAATTGTTGAGTTATAAGAAAAATAAAAGTGTGATGATCATCATTATTAGAGCATTGTCCCAGTGAGGCAAGAATGATGGAGACTATGATTCCCCCATAAGTCGGGATGAGACTCCGGACAAAAAAAGGGTCAAAGAAGCCCAAATAAAAAAGAGAAAGGCCATAAAAAAAGAGAAAGGACATATAAAAATAAAAAAATGAGAGAAAAAGAGAGAAGGGACAATGTTACTATCCTTTTACCACACTTGTGCTTCAAAGTAGCACCATGATCTTCATAGTAGAGAGTCTCTCATGTTATCACTTTCATATACTAGTGGGAATCTTTCATTATAAGAACTTGGCTTGTATATTCCAATGATGGGCTTCCTCAAATTGCCCTAGGTCTTCATGAACAAGCAAGTTGGATGCACACCCACTAGTTTCCTTTGTTGAGCCTTCATATATTTATAGCTCTAGTGCATCCGTTGCATGGCAATCCCTACTCACTCACATTGATATCTATTAATGGGCATCTCCATAGCCCGTTGATACGCCTAGTTGATGTGAGACTATCTTCTCCCTTTTTGTCTTCTCCACAACCACCATTCTATTCCACCTATAGTGCTATATCCATGGCTCACACTCATGTATTGCGTGAAGATTGAAAAAGTTTTGAAAAAGTTAGAGTATGAAACAATTGCTTGGCTTGTCATCGGGGTTGTGCATGATTTAAATACTTTGTGTGGGGAAGATGGATCATAGCCAGACTATATGATTTTGTAGGGATAACTTTCTTTGGCCATGTTATTTTGAGAAGACATAATTGCTTTGTTAGTATGCTTGAAGTATTATTATTTTCTATGTCAATATAAACTTTTGTCTTGAATCTTTCTAATCTGAATATTCATACCACAATTAAGAAGATTTACATTGAAATTATGCCAAGTAGCACTCCGCATCAAAAATTCTCTTTTTATCATTTACCTACTCGAGGACGAGCAGGAATTAAGCTTGGGGATGCCTGATACGTCTCCAACGTATCTATAATTTTTTATTGCTCCATGCTATATTATCTACTGTTTTGGACTATATTGGGCTTTATTTTCCACTTTTATATTATTTTTGGGACTAACCTATTAACCGGAGGCCCAACCCAGAATTGCTGTTTTTTTGCCTATTTCAGTGTTTCAGATAAATGGAATATCAAACGGAGTCCAAACGGAATAAAATCTTCGGGAACGTGATTTTCTCACCGAACGTGATCCAGGAGACTTGGACCCTACTGCAAGGAAGCGAAGAGGTGCTCACGAGGGTGGGGGGCGCCCCCCCTAGGGCGCGCCCCCTACCTCGTGGGCCCCTTGGTGCTCCACCGACGTACTCCTTCCTCCTATATATACACACGTACCCCCAAATGATCAGAACAGGAGCCAAAAACCTAATTCCACCGCCGCAACTTTCTGTATCCACGAGGTCCCATCTTGGGGCCTGTTCCGGAGCTCCTCCAGAAGAGGGTCGTCATCACGGAGGGCTTCTACATCATCATAGCCTCTCCGATGAAGTGTGAGTAGTTTACCTCAGACCTTCGGGTCCATAGTTAGTAGCTAGATTGCTTCTTCTCTCTCTTTGAATCTCAATACAAAGTTCTCCCCCTCTCTTGTGCAGATCTATTCGATGTAATCTTCTTTTTGCGGTGTGTTTGTTGAGACCGATGAATTGTGGGTTTATGATCAAGTCTATCTATGAATAATATTTGAATCTTCTCTGAATTCTTTTATGTATGATTGGTTATCTTTGCAAGTCTCTTCGAATTATCCGTTTGGTTTGGCCAACTAGATTGGTAGTTCTTGCCATGGGAGAAGTGTTTAGCTTTGGGTTCGATCTTGCGGTGTCCTTACCCAGTGACAGAAGGGGCAGCAAGGCACGTATTGTATCGTTTCCATCGAGGATAACAAGATGGGGTTTATTTCATATTGCATGAATTTATCTCTCTACATCATGTCATCTTGCTTAAGGCGTTACTCTGTTTTTAACTTAATACTCTAGATGCATGCTGGATAGCGATCGATGAGTGGAGTAATAGTAGTAGATGCAGAATCGTTTCGATCTACTTGTCACAGACGTGATGCCTATATGCATGATCATGCCTAGATATTCTCATAATTATGCACAATTCTATCAATTGCTCAATAGTAATTTGTTCACCCACCGTAGAATACTTATGCTCTTGAGAGAAGCCAGTAGTGAAACCTATGGCCCCCGGGTCTATTCTCATCATATCAATCTCCATCACTTTTATATTGTTTTGCTATTTACTTTGCCTTTACTTTTTACTTTGCATCTTTATATCAAAAATACCAAAAATATTCTATCTATCAGATCTCACTCTCGTAAGTGACCATGAAGGGCTTGACAACCCCTAATCGCGTTGGTTGCGAGTAGATATCGTTTTGTGCAGGTACGAGGGACTTGAGCGTGGCCTCCTACTGGATTGATACCTTGGTTCTCAAAAATAGAGGGAAATACTTACGCTACTCTGCTGCATCATCCCTTCCTCTTCGGGGAAAACCAACGCAAGCTCAAGACGTAGCATTATGTTGCTGTCCTTTGGTGCCCATCATATGATTGTGCGCGTGGATCACACCCTAGGGTTAGTTGTATATTGATAGGACTATGTATTGGAGGGAAAGAGTGACAGAAGCTTCAACCTAGCATAGAAATTGGTTGGGTTTTACCTTAATGAACATTAGTAGTTGCGGATGCTTGCTAATAGTTCCAATCATAAGTGCATAGAATTCCAAGTCAGGGATGACATGCTAGCAGTGGCCTCTCCCACATAATACTTGCTATCGGTCTAGTAAACTAGTCAATTGCTTAGGGGCAATTTCGCAACTCCTACCACCACTTTTCCACACTCGCTATATTTACTTTATTGTTTCTTTATCTAAACAGCCCCTACTCTTACGTACTCTTTTGTTATCTTGCAAACATATCCAACAACACCTACAAAGTACTTCTAGTTTCATACTTGTTCTAGGTAAAGCGAACGTCAAGCGTGCGTAGAGTTGTATCGGTGGTCGATAGAACTTGAGGGAATATTTGTTCTATCTTTAGCTCCTCGTTGGGTTCAACACTCTTACTTATCGAAAACTGTTGCGATCCCCTATACTTGTGGGTTATCAAGACCTTTTTCTGGCGTCGTTGCCTGGGAGCAATAGCGTGGGGTGAATATTCTCGTGTGTGCTTGTTTGCTTTATCACTAAGTAATTTTTATTTTCTGTTCTTAGTTGTTTTCTATCTTTAGTTATGGGTACGAAACGCAAAATACCAAAAAAATAGTTGTACCTACTGAACCAATGGTTGAAGAATCACTCAAAATCTATCACACTACTGAAGCCTATTACTTGGATCATCTTCGATCCCTATGTGCTCGTGCTGAAATCCCAACTAGCTTAGTTGAGGGCAAATCTTTAGATGAGCATGCTTGTTATGTGCGACACCGAATATCTGAAAAAGGGAAACTTTTACTGGATCAAATTCATCGTTTGCAATGCTATGCTTGGAATCTATGTGGAATATATGATTTTACTTGTTGTTCTGAAAACCCTAAGAAACACCTTCCCTATCAATGTGAGTTTAGTGATAATGGAATCATATCTTCGTATGCTAAGGGTGTTTATAATTACTATGATGTTCAACAAATTGAAGTATTTGTTGCTTTTAAGGGTGCTTACGAAATTGCTTCTTTGATTGAAAAGTATGATGCTACTCTTTACAAATCTGAAATTTTTTCCATACTTAAATATTGCTATGATAATTATGCTTCTAATGCCTATGTTGAACCATATATTGAGTACTACTCCGCTGTCCAAGAAGAGACTAATATTTTGCAGGAGTCTATGGAAGAAGAAATTGATGAAACTGTGAGCTCATTGGACGAAAAAGATGAGGAGGAGAGCAAAGAACAAAAGGAGGAAGAGCGGATTAGCTACCCGTGCCCACCTTCTAATGAGAGTAACTCTTCAACTCATACATTGTTTAATTTCCCTTCGTGCTTACCGAAGGATGATTGCTATGATGATTGTTATGATCCTGTTGATTCTCTTGAAATATCCCTTTTTGATGATGCTTGTGGCCAAGATGCCAATATGAATTATGCTTATGGAGATGAACTTGCTATAGTTCCTTATGTTAAACATGAAATTGTTGCTATTGCACCCACACATGATAGTCCTATTATCTTTTTGAATTCTCCCGGCTACACTATATCGGAGAAGTTTGCACTTATTAAGGATTATATTGATGGGTTGCCTTTTACCGTTGCACATGATGATTTTGATAGATATAATATGCATGTGCTTGCTGCTCCTACTTGCAATTATTATGAGAGTGGAACTATATCTCCACCTCTCTATGTTTCCAATATGATAAAATTGCAAGAAACTGTTTATACTATGCATTGGCCTTTACTTTGTGTGCATGAATTGTTCTTTTATGACATGCCGATGCATAGGAAGAGAGTTAGACTTCTTCATTACATGATATATGTTACCATGTGCTCACCACTAAATTACAAATTATTGTTAATTAAAATTGGCTTTGATATACCTTGGGATCCGGGTGGATCCATTACTTGAGCACTATATGCCTAGCTTAATGGCTTTAAAGAAAGCGCTGCCAGGGAGACAACCCGGAAGTTTTAGAGAGTCATTTATTTCTGTTGTGTGCTTTTATAAAGTTTAAATATAAAAATAATGTGCCAAGGTTTGCCTTTAGGATGTTTACATTTGCTTGATGGTTTCTACGGTGCAGGACAGAAACTTTGGCTGTAGTGCGCGATTTTAGATTTTTAACTGGAACGTCAAATGGTTCTGATTCTTTTTGCACTGTCTTCCTATACAAATTTTTTATTTTTCCTAATTTTGGTAGAATTTTTCAAGTATCAGAAGTATGGTGAATGTTCAGATTATTACAGACTGTTCTGTTTTAGACAGATTCTGTTTTTGATGCATAGTTTGCTTGTTTTGATGAAACTATCGATTCATATCAGTGGATTAAGCCATGAAAAATTTATATTACAGTATACACAATGCAAAAACAAAATATGAATTGGTTTGCAACAGTACTTAGGGTAGTGATTTGCTTTATTATACTAACGGATCTTACCGAGTTTTATGTTGAAGTTTTGTGTGGATGAAGTGTTCGATGATCGAGAAGGTCTCGATGTGAGAAGAAGGAAGAGAGGCAAGAGCTCAAGCTTGGGGATGCCCGAGGCACCCCAAGTAAATATTCAAGGAGACTCAAGTGTCTAAGCTTGGGAATGCCCCGGAAGGCATCTCCTCTTTCTTCAACAAGTATCACTATGTTTTCGGATTCGTTTCGTTCATACGATATGTGCAATCTTGGAGCGTCTTTTGCATTTAGTTTTCATTTTTCTTTTATGCACCATGCTGGTATGAGATAGTCCTTGGTTGATTTATAGAATGCTCTTTGCACTTCACTTATATCTTTTGAGTATGGCTTTATAGAATGCTTCATGTGCTTCACTTATATCATTTGAAGTTTGGATTGCCTGTTTCTCTTTACATAGAAAACCGCCATTTGTAGAATGCTCTTTTTCTTCACTTATATTTGTTAGAGCGTGGGCATATCTTTTGTAGAAAGAATTAAACTCTCTTGCTTCACTTATATCTGTTTAGAGAGATGACAGGAATTGGTCATTCACATGGTTAGTCATAAAATCCTATATAAAACTTGTAGATCACTGAATATGATGTGTTTGATTCCTTGCAATAGTTTTGCGATATAAAGATGGTGATATTAGAGTCATGCTAGTGGGTAGTTGTGAATTTTAGAAATACTTGTGTTGAGGTTTGTGATTCCCGTAGCATGCACGTATGGTGAACCGTTATGTAACGAAGCTGGAGCATGAGGTATTTATTGATTGTCTTCCTTATGAGTGGCGGTCGGGGACGAGGGATGGTCTTTTCCTACCAATCTATCCCCCTAGGAGCATGCACGTAGTACTTTTTTTGATGACTAATAGATTTTTGCAATAAGTATGTGAGTTCTTTGTGACTAATGTTGAGTCCATGGATTATACGCACTCTCACCCTTCCATCATTGCTAGCCTCTCTAGTACCGCGCAACTTTCGCCGGTACCATAAACCCACCATATACCTTCCTCAAAACAGTCACCATACCTACCTATCATGGCATTTCCATAGCCATTCCGAGATATATTTCCATGCAACTTTCATCATCATCATATACATGACTTGAGCATTCATTGTCATATTGCTTTGCATGATCGTAAGATAGCTAGCATGATGTTTTCATAGCTTGTCCGTTTTTTGATGTCATTGCTACGCTAGATCATTGCACATCCCGGTACACCACCGGAGGCATTCATATAGAGTCATATCTTTGTTCTAGATATCGAGTTGTAATATTGAGTTGTAAGTAAATAAAAGTGTGACGATCATCATTATTAGAAAATTGTCCCATGTGAGGTTATCAAAATAAAAGTGGCCAAAGAAGCCCCCCCCCCCCAAAAAAGAGAGAGGCCAAAGAAGCCTACAAAAAAATGAGAGAAAAAGAGAGAAGGGGCAATGTTACTATCCTTTTACCACACTTGTGCTTCAAAGTAGCATCATGTTTTGGAAATATGCCCTAGAGGCAATAATAAAATGGTTATTATTATATTTCTTTGTTCATGATAATTGTCTATTGTTCATGCTATAATTGTGTTATCCGGAAATCGTAATACATGTGTGAATACATAGACCACAACACGTCCCTAGTGAGCCTCTAGTTGACTAGCTCATTGATCAAAAGATAGTCATGGTTTCCTGACTATGGACATTGGATGTTATTGATAACGGGATCACATCATTAGGAGAATGATGTGATGGACAAGACCCAATCCTAAGCATAGCTCAAAGATCGTGTAGTTCGTTTGCTATAGCTTTTCTGAATGTCAAGTATCATTTCCTTAGACCATGAGATTGTGCAACTCCCGGATACCGTAGGAGTGCTTTGGGTGTGCCAAACGTCACAACGTAACTGGGTGACTATAAAGGTACACTACATGTATCTATGAAAGTGTCTGTTGGGTTGGCATGAATCGAGACTGGGATTTGTCACTCCGTATGACGGAGATGTATCTCTGGGCCCACTCGGTAATGCATCATCATAATGAGCTCAATGTGACCAAGTGGTTGATCACGGGATCATGCATTACGGTACGAGTAAAGTGACTTGCCGGTAACGAGATTGAACGAGGTATTGGGATACCGACGATCGAGTCTCGGGCAAGTAACATACCGATTGACAAAGGGAATTGTATACGGGATTGATTGAATCCTCGACATTGTGGTTCATCCGATGAGATCATCGAGGAGCATGTGGGAGCCAACATGGGTATCCAGATCCCGCTGTTGGTTATTGACCGGAGAGTCGTCTCGGTCATGTCTGCGTGTCTCCCGAACCCGTAGGGTCTACACACTTAAGGTTCGGTGACGCTAGGGTTGTTGAGATATTAGCATACGGTAACCCGAAATTTGTTCGGAGTCCCGGATGAGATCCCGGACGTCACGAGGAGTTTCGGAATGGTCCGGAGGTGAAGATTTATATATAGGAAGTCAAGTTTCGGCCATCGGGAAGGTTTCGGAGGTAAGCGGTATTGTACCGGGACCACCGGAAGGGTCCCGGGGGTCCACCGGGTGGGGCCACCTATCCCGGAGGGCCCCATGGGCTGGAGTGGGAGGGGAACCAGCCCCTAATGGGCTGGTGCGCCCCCCATGGGCCTCCCCTGCGCCTAGGGTTGGAAACCCTAGGGGTGGGGGCGCTCCACTTGGCTTGGGGGGCACTCCACCCCCCTTGGCCGCCTGCCCCCCTTGGAGATTCAATCTCCTAGGCCCCCCTAGGGGTCCTATATATAGTGGGGGGAGGGAGGGCAGCCACACCCTAGCCCCTGGCGCCTCCCTCTCCCTCCCGTGACACTCCTCCCTCTCCCTGAGCTTGGCGAAGCCCTGCCGAGATCACCGTTGCTTCCACCACCACGCCGTCGTGCTGCTGGATCTTCATCAACCTCTCATTCCCCCTTGCTGGATCAAGTTGGAGGAGACATCTTCCCAACCGTACGTGTGTTGAACGCGGAGGTGCCGTCCGTTCGGCGCTAGGTCATCGGTGATTTGGATCACGACGAGTACGACTCCATCAACCCCGTTCTCTTGAACGCTTCCGCACGCAATCTACAAGGGTATGCAGATGCACTCCTCTCTCCCTTGTTGCTAGATGACTCCATAGATTGATCTTGGTGATGCGTAGAAAATTTTAAAATTCTGCTACATTCCCCAACAGTGGCATCATGAGCTAGGTCTATGCGTAGTTTCTATGCACGAGTAGAACACAAAGCAGTTGTGGGCGTCGATATTGTCAATTTACTTGCCGTTACTAGTCTTATCTTGATTCGGCGGCATCATGGGATGAAGCGGCCCGGACCGACCTTACACGTACGCTTACGTGAGACTGGTTCCACCGATTGACATGCACTAGTTGCATAAGGTGGCTAGTGGGTGTCTGTCTCTCCCACTTTAGTCGGATCAGATTCGATGAAAAGGGTCCTTATGAAGGGTAAATAGAAATTGGCATACCACGTTGTGGTTTTGGCGTAGGTAAGAAACGTTCTTGCTAGAAACCTATAGCAGCCACGTAAAAACTTGCAAAAACAATTAGAGGACGTCTAACTTGTTTTTGCAGCATGTGCCGTGTGATGTGATATGGCCAAAAGGATGTGATGAATGATATATGTGATGTATGAGATTGATCATGTTCTTGTAATAGGAATCACGACTTGCATGTCGATGAGTATGACAACTGGCAGGAGCCATAGGAGTTGTCTTTATTTATTTATGGCCTGCGTCTCAACATAAATGTCATGTAATTACTTTACTTTATTGCTAAAGCGTTAGCCATAGTAGTAGAAGTAATCGATGACGAGACAACTTCAATAAGACACGATGAGGGAGATCATGGTGTCATGCCAGTGACAACGATGATCATGGAGCCCCGAAGATGCAGATCAAAAGGAGCAAATGATAATGGCCATATCATGTCACTATTTGATTGCATGTGATGTTTATCATGTTTTGCATCTCATTTGCTTAGAACGACGGTAGCTTTAATAAGATGATCCCTCGTAATAATTTCAAGAAAGTGTTCCCCCTAACTGTGCACCGTTGCGAAGGTCCGTTGTTTCGAAGCACCACGTGATGATCGGGTGTGATAGATTCTAACGTTCGAATACAACGGGTGTAAGCCAGATTAACACACGCAATACACTTAGGTTGACTTGACGAGCCTAGCATGTACAGACATGGCCTCGGAACACGGAAGACCGAAAGGTCGAGCATGAGTCGTATAGAAGATACGATCAACATGAAGATGCTCACCGATGTTGACTAGTCCGTCTCACGTGATGATCGGACACGGCCTAGTTGACTCGGATCATGTTTCACTTAGATGACTAGAGGGATGTCTATCTGAGTGGGAGTTCATTGAATAATTTGATTAGATGAACTTAATTATCATGAACTTAGTCTAAAATCTTTACACTATGTCTTGTAGATCAAATGGCCCACGCTAATGTTGCCCTCAACGCGTTCCTAGAGAAAACCAAGCTGAAAGATGATGGCAGCAACTATACGGACTGGGTCCGGAACCTGAGGATCATCCTCATAGCTGCCAAGAAAGATTATGTCCCAGAAGCACCGCTAGGTGACGCACCCATCCCAGAGAACCAAGACGTTATGAACGCTTGGCAGCCACATGCTGATGATACTCCCTCGTTCAGTGCGGCATGCTTTACAGCTTAGAACCGGGGCTCCGAAAGCGTTTTGAGAGACACGGAGCATATGAGATGTTCGAAGAGCTGAAAATGGTTTTCCAAGCTCATGCCCGGGTCGAGAGATATGAAGTCTCTAACAAGTTCTTCAGTTGTAAGATGGAGGAAATGTTGGGAACGTAGTAATTTCAAAAAATTTCCTACGCACACGCAAGATCATGTGATGCATAGCAACGAGAGGGGGGAGTGTGATCTACATACCTAGTAGATCGACAACGGAAGCCTTTGGTTGATGTAGTCGTACGTCTTCACGATCCGACCGATCAAGCACCAAAACTACGGCACCTCCGAGTTCTAGCACACGTTCAGCTTGATGACGATCCCCGGACAATGATCCAGCAAAGTGTCGGGGAAGAGTTCCGTCAGCACGACGGCGTGGTGACGATCTTGATGCACTACAGCAGCAGGGCTTCGCCTAAACTCCGCTACAGTATTATCGAGGACTATGGTGGCTGGGGCGCCGCACACGGCTAAGGAAAAGATCACGTGGATCAACTTGTGTTTCTCTGGGGTGCCCCTGCCTCCGTATATAAAGAACTAGAGGGGGGGAGGCGGCCGGCCAAGGAGGGCGCGCCAGGAGAGTCCTACTCCCTCTGGGAGTAGGACTCCCCCCCAATCCTAGTTGGAATAGGATTCGCGGAGGGGGGAAAAGAGAGAGAGGGGCCGGCCCCCTCTCCTTGTCCTATTCGGACCAAGGGAGGGGAGGGGTGCGCGGCCCATGTAGGGCTGCCTCTTCTCTTTTCCACTAAGGCCCATCATGGCCCATATAGCTCCCGGGGGGTTCCGGTAACCTCCCGGTACTCCGGTAAAATCCCGATTTCACCCGGAACACTTCCGGTATCCAAACATAGGCTTCCAATATATCAATCTTTATGTCTCGACCATTTCGAGACTCCTCGTCATGTCCGTGATCACATCTGGGACTCCGAACAAACTTCGGTACATCAAAATGCATAAACTCATAATATAACTGTCATCGTAACCTTAAGCGTGCGGACCCTACGGGTTCGAGAACAATGTAGACATGACCGAGACATGTCTCCCGTCAATAACCAATAGCGGGACCTGGATGCCCATATTGGCTCCTACATATTCTACGAAGATCTTTATCAGTCAGACCGCATAACAACATACGTCGTTCCCTTTGTCATCGGTATGTTACTTGCCCGAGATTCGATCGTCGGTATTCCAATACCTAGTTCAATCTCGTTGCCGGCAAGTCTCTTTACTCGTTCTGTAATACATCATCCCGCAACTAACTCATGTAGTTGCAATGCTTGCAAGGCTTAAGTGATGTGCATTACCGAGAGGGCCCAGAGATACCTCTCCGACAATCGGAGTGACAAATCCTAATCTCGAAATACGCCAACCCAACATGTACCTTTGGAGACACCTGTAATGCTCCTTTATAATCACCCAGTTACATTGTGATGTTTGGTAGCACCCAAAGTGTTCCTCTGGTAAACGGGAGTTGCATAATCTCATAGTCATAGGAACATGTATAAGTCATGAAGAAAGCAACAGCAACATACTAAACGATCGGGTGCTAAGCTAATGGAATGGGTCATGTCAATCAGATCATTCAACTAATGATGTGACCTCGTTAATCAAATAACAACTCTTTGTTCATGGTTAGGAAACATAACCATCTTTGATTAATGAGCTAGTCAAGTAGAGGCATACTAGTGACACTCTGTTTGTTTATGTATTCACACATGTATTATGTTTCCGGTTAATACAATTCTAGCATGAATAATAAACATTTATCATGATATAAGGAAATAAATAATAACTTTATTATTGCCTCTAGGGCATATTTCCTTCAGTCTCCCACTTGCACTAGAGTCAATAATCTAGATTACACAGTAATGATTCTAACACCCATGGAGTCTTGGTGCTGATCATGTTTTGCTCGTGGAAGAGGCTTAGTCAACGGGTCTGCTACATTCAGATCCGTATGTATCTTGCAAATCTCTATGTCTCCCACCTGGACTAGATCCCGGATGGAATTGAAGCGTCTTGATGTGCTTGGTTCTCTTGTGAAATCTGGATTCCTTTGCCAAGGCAATTGCACCAGTATTGTCACAAAAGATTTTCATTGGACCCGATGCACTAGGTATGACACCTAGATCGGATATGAACTCCTTCATCCAGACTCCTTCATTTGCTGCTTCCGAAGCAGCTATGTACTCCGCTTCACATGTAGATCCCGCTACGACGCTTTGTTTAGAACTGCACCAACTGACAGCTCCACCGTTTAATGTAAACACGTATCCGGTTTGCGATTTAGAATCGTCCGGATCAGTGTCAAAGCTTGCATCAACGTAACCTTTACGACTGAGCTCTTTGTCACCTCCATATACGAGAAGCATATCCTTAGTTCCTTTTCAGGTATTTCAGGATGTTCTTGACCGCTGTCCAGTGATCCACTCCTGGATTACTTTGGTACCTCCCTGCTAGACTTATAGCAAGGCACACATCAGGTCTGGTACACAGCATTGCATACATGATAGATCCTATGGCTGATGCATAGGGAACATCTTTCATATTCTCTCTATCTTCTGCAGTGGTCGGGCATTGAGTCTTACTCAACTTCACACCTTGTAACACAGGCAAGAATCCTTTCTTTGCTTGATCCATTTTGAACTTCTTCAAAACTTTGTCAAGGTATGTGGTTTGTGAAAGTCCAATTAAGCGTCTTGATCTATCTCTATAGATCTTAATGCCTAATATGTAAGCAGCTTCACCGAGGTCTTTCATTGAAAAACTCTTATTCAAGTATCCCTTTATGCTATCTAGAAATTCTACATCATTTGCAATTAGTAATATGTCATCCACATATAATATCAGAAATGCTACAGAGCTCCCACTCACTTTCTTGTAAATACAGGCTTCTCCAAAAGTCTGCATAAAACCAAATGCTTTGATCACACTATCAAAACGTTTATTCCAACTCCGAGAGGCTTGCACCAGTCCATAAATGGATCGCTGGAGCTTGCACACTTTGTTAGCTCCCTATGGATCGACAAAACCTTCCGGTTGCATCATATACAACTCTTCTTCCAGAAATCCATTCAGGAATGCAGTTTTGACATCCATCTGCCAAATTTCATAATCATAAAATGCGGCAATTGCTAACATGATTCGGACAGACTTAAGCATCGCTACGGGTGAGAAGGTCTCATCGTAGTCAATCCCTTGAACTTGCCGAAAACCTTTTGCGACAAGTCAAGCTTTGTAGACAGTAATATTACCGTCAACGTCAGTCTTCTTCTTGAAGATCCATTTATTCTCAATTGCTTACCGATCATCGGTCAAGTCAACCAAAGTCCACACTTTGTTCTCATACATGGATCCCATCTCAGATTTCATGGCTTCAAGCCACTTTGCGGAATCTGGGCTCACCATCGCTTCTTCATAGTTCGTAGGTTCATCATGATCTAGTAGCATGACTTCCAGAACAGGATTACCGTACCACTCTGGTGCGGATCTTACTCTGGTTGATCTACGAGGTTCAGTAGTATATTGTTCTGAAGTTTCATGATCATCATCATTAGCTTCCTCGCTAACTGGTGTAGGTGTCGCAGAAACAGTTTTCTGTGATGTACTACTTTCCAATAAGGGAGTAGGTACAGTTACCTCGTCAAGTTCTACTTTCCTCCCACTCACTTCTTTCGAGAGAAACTCCTTCTCCAGAAAGTTTCCGAATTTAGCAACAAAAGTCTTGCCTTCGGATCTGTGATAGAAGGTGTATCCAATAGTTTCCTTTGGATATCCCATGAAGACACATTTCTCTGATTTGGGTTCGAGCTTATCAGGTTGAAGCTTTTTCACATAAGCATCGCAGCCCCAAACTTTTAGAAACGACAACTTTGGTTTCTTGCCAAACCACAGTTCATAAGGCGTCGTCTCAATGGATTTTGATGGTGCCCTATTTAACGTGAATGCGGCCGTCTCTAGAGCGTATCCCCAAAACGATAGTGGTAAATCGGTAAGAGACATCATAGATCGCACCATATCTAGTAAAGTACGATTACGACGTTCAGACACACCATTACGCTGTGGTGTTCCGGGTGGCGTGAGTTGCGAAACTATTCCACAATTTTTCAAATGTACACCAAACTCGTAACTCAAATATTCTCCTCCACGATCAGATCGTAGAAACTTTATTTTCTTGTTACGATGATTTTCAACTTCACTCTGAAATTCTTTGAACTTTTCAAATGTTTCAGACTTATGTTTCATTAAGGAAATGTGGAATAGTTTCACAACTCACGCCGCCTGGAACACCTCAGCGTAATGGTGTGTCCAGACGTCGTAATCGCACTCTATTGGATATGGTGCGATCTATGATGTCTCTTACCGATTTACCGCTGTCATTTTGGGGCTATGCTTTAGAGACTGTCGCATTCACTTTAAATAGGGCTCCGTCGAAATCCGTTGAGACGACACCGTATGAATTATGGTTTGGGAAGAAACCTAAGCTGTTGTTTCTAAAAGTTTGGGGATGCGATGCTTATGTCAAGAAACTTCAACCTGAAAAGCTCGAACCCAAGTCGGAAAAATGCGTCTTCATAGGATACCCTAAAGAAACTATTGGGTATACCTTCTACCTCATATCCGAAGGCAAGATTTTTGTTGCCAAGAATGGATCCTTTCTAGAGAAAGAGTTTCTCTCGAAAGAAATAAGTGGGAGGAAAGTAGAACTTGATGATGTATTACCTCTTGAACCGGTAAGTGGCGCAGCTC
The DNA here is from genome assembly GCF_003073215.2 of Triticum urartu. Lineage (NCBI taxonomy): Eukaryota > Viridiplantae > Streptophyta > Magnoliopsida > Poales > Poaceae > Triticum > Triticum urartu. The sequence continues at coordinate 535,765,181 of NC_053026.1, read as the reverse complement.
AAGAAAATGTTCCTGAGGTGCCTGTGTTGGGGATCGTAGCAGAAATTTAAAATTTTCTACGCATCACCAAGATCAATCTATGGAGTAATCTAGCAACGAGGGGAAGGAGAGTGCATATACATACCCTTGTAGATCGCTAAGCGGAAGCGTTCAAGTGAATGGGGTTGATGGAGTTGTACTCGTCATGATCCAAATCACCGATGATCCTAGCACCGAACGGACGGCACCACCGCGTTCAACACACGTACGGAACGGAGACATCTCCCACGCCTTGATCCAGCAAGGAGGAGGGAGAGGTTGAGGAAGAGAGTCCAACAGCAGCACGACGGCGTGGTGGTGATGGAGTGGCAGTTCTCCGGCAGGGCTTCGCCAAGCTCACGCGGAGGAGGAGAGGTATTGGTGGGGAGGGGCTGCGCCAGGTTCAAGGGTGTGGCTGCCCTCCCACCCCTCCACTATTTATAGGTGGGGAGAGAGGGGGTCGGCCCCCTTTAGATCCCATCTAGGGTTGGGGCGGCGGCCAAGGGGGGGAGGAGTGCCTCCCAAGTCAAGTGGAGGCCCTCCCCCTTAGGGTTTCCCCTCTCCCATGTGCATGGGCCTTGGGGGGGCTGGTGCCCTTGGCCCATTAAGGTTAGGGCGCCCCATACAGCCCATGCTGCTGTATTGGACGTGGTGGAACATTTTACGGACCTCCGGAATTCTCCGGAACCTTCCGGAAGCTTCCCGGTACAATACCAGAAAAAACCAAACTTTTCCCGGAACCCGAACAACAACTTTCCATATATAAATCTTTACCTCCGGACCATTCCGAAACTCCTCGTGACGTCCGGGATCTCATCCGGGACTCCGAACAACATTCGGTAATCACATACAAGTCTTCCTAATAACCCTAGCGTCATCGAACCTTAAGTGTGTAGACCCTACGGGTTCGGGAACCATGCAGACATGACCGAGAAAACTCTCCGACCAATAACCAATAGCAGGATCTGGATACCGATGTTGGCTCCCACATGTTCCATGATGATCTCATCAGATGAACCACGATGTCAAGGATTCAATCAATCCCGTATTCAATTCCCTTTGTCCAGCGGTATTGTACTTGCCCGAGATTCGATCATCGGTATCCCGATACCTTGTTCAATCTCGTTACCGGCAAGTCTCTTTACTCGTTCCGTAACACATCATCCCATGATCAACTCCTTGGTCATATTGTGCACATTATGATGATGTCCTACCGAGTGGGCCCAGAGATACCTCTCCGTTACACGGAGTGACAAATCCCAGTCTCGATTCGTGCCAACCCAACAGACACTTTCGGAGATACCTGTAGTGAACCTTTATAGCCACCCAGTTACGTTGTGGCGTTTGGCACACCCAAAGCACTCCTACGGTATCCGGGAGTTGCACAATCTCATGGTTTAAGGAAATGATACTTGACATTAGAAAAGCTTTAGCATACGAACTACACGATCTTTGTGCTAGGCTTAGGATTGGGTCTTGTCCATTACATCATTCTCCTAATGATGTGATCCCGTTATCAACGACTTCCAATGTCCATGGTCAGGAAACTGTAACCATCTATTGATCAACAAGCTAGTCAACTAGAGGCTTACTAGGGACATGGTGTTGTCTATGTATCCACACATGTATCTGACTTTCCTATCAATACAATTCTAGCATGGATAACAAACGATTATCATGAACAAGGAAATATAATAATAACCAATTTATTATTGCCTCTAGGGCATATTTCCAACAGTCTCCCACTTGCACTAGAGTCAATAATCTAGTTCACATCGCCATGTGATTAACACTCACAGGTCACATCGCCATGTGACCAACATCCAAAGAGTTTACTAGAGTCACTAATCTAGTTCACATCACTATGTGATTAATACTCAATGAGTTCTGGGTTTGATCATGTTATGCTTGTGAGAGAGGTTGTAGTCAATGGGTCTTGCCATATTCAGATCCCTATGTATTTCGCAAAACTTTATATCGTAGATGTTGCTACCACGTTCCACTTGGAGCTATTCAAAATTATTGCTCCATTATACGTATCCGGTATCTCTACTCAGAGCTATCCGGATAGGTGTTAAGCTTGCATCGATGTAACTCTTTATGTCGAACTCTTTATCACCTCCATAACCGAGAAACATTTCCTTATTCCTCTAAGGATAATTTTGACTGCTATCTGGTGATCCACTCCTAGATCACCTTTGTACCCTCTTGCCAGACATGTGGCAAGGCACACATTAGGCGCGGTACTTCAGCATGGCATACCGTATAGAGCCTATGACAAGAGCATAGGGACGACCTTCGTCCTTCTTCTTTCTTCTGCCATGGTCAAGCTTTGAGTCTTACTCAACTTCACACCTTACAACTCAGGTAAGAACCCCTTCTTTGACTGATCTATTTCGAACTCCTTCGAAAACATGTCAAGGTGTGTGTTCTTTGAAAGTATCATCAGACGTCTTGATCTATTTCTATAGATCTTGGTGCCCAATATGTAAGCAGCTTTATACAGGTCTTCCTTTGAAAATCACTCTTCAAACAACCGTTTATGCTTTCCAGAAATTCTACATCATTTCGAATCAACAATATGTCATCCACATATACTTATCAGAAATGTTGTAGTGCTCCCACTCACTTTCTTGTAAATACAAGTTTCTAGCCAACATTGTATAAACCTAAAAGCTTTGATCACTCCATCAAAACATATATTCCGATTCCGAGATGCTTGCTCTAGTCCATAGAAGGATTGCTGGAGCCAGCATACCTTTTAACATCCTTAGGATCGACAAAACCTTTTATTGTATCACATACAACTTTTCTTACGAAAACTGGTAAGAAAACTTGTTTTGACATCCATCTGTAAGATTTCATAATCGAAAAATACAGCTAACATGATTCCGACGGACTTAAGCATCGCTACGGGTGAGAAATTCTCATTGTAGTCAACTCCTTGAACTTGTGAAAAGACTCTTTCCCACAAGTCGAGCTTCATAGACGGTAACATTACCGCCCACGTCCGTCTTCTTCTTAAAGATCCATTTATCTCAATGGCTTGCCGATCATCGGGCAAGTCCACCAAAGTCCATACTTTGTTCTGATATATGGATCCTATCTCAGATTTCATGGCTTCTAACCATTTGTCGGAATACGGGCCCACCATCGCTTCTCCATAGCTCGTAGGTTCATTGTTGTCTAACAACATGATATCTAAGACAGGATTACCGTACCACTCAGGAGTAGTACATATCCTTGTCGACCTATGAGGTTCGATAGCAACTAGATCTGAAGCTTCATGATCACTATCATTAACTTCCTCTTCAACAGATGTAGGCGCCACAGAAAACATCTTTCTGTGTTGCATCACTCTCTGGTTGAAGTAAAGGTTCGACAACCTCATCAAGTTCTATCTTCCTCCCACTCAATTCTTTCGAGAGAAACTCCTTCTCGAGAAAGGACCCGTTCACAAACAATTTGCCCTCGGATCTGAGATAGAAGGTATACCCAACTGTCACCCTTGGGTATCCTATGAAGATGTGTTTGTCCGCTTTGGGTTCGAGCTTCTCCGGCTGAAGCCCTAAGCATCGCATCCCCACACATTAAGAAACGACAACTTTGGTTTCTTGCCAAACCAATGTTCATATGACGTCGTCTCAACGGACTTAGATGGTGTCCTATCTAAAGTGAATGCAGTTGTCTCTAACGCATAACCTCAAAATGAAACGGTAGATTGGTAAGAGACATCATAGATCGCACCATATCTCATAGGGTTCGATTACGATGTCCGGACACACCATTACCTTGTGGTGTTCCAGGTGGCTTCAACTGTGAAACAATTCCACAATGTCTTAAGTGATTGCCAAACTCATAACTCAGAAAATCCCCTTTTGATCAGATCGTAGGAACATGATCTTATTGTTATGATGATTCTTAACTTCACTCTGAAATCGCTTGAACTTTCCATACGTTTCAGACTTGTGCTTCATTAAGTAGATATACCTATATCTACCCAAATCATCAGTGAAGATGAGAAAATAACGATATCCACCGCATGCTTCAATTCTCATTGGATCACACGCATCAGCATGCATGATTTCCAACAAGTCACATGCCCGTTTCATTGTACCTGAAAATGGGGTCTTAGTCATCCTGCCCATGAGGCATGGCTCACATGTGTCAAGTGATTCAAAATCAAGTGACTCCAAACATCCATTGACATGGAGTTTCTTCATGCATCTTACGCCAATATGACCTAAGCGGCAGTGCCACGAGAAAGTGGTACTATCATTATTAACTCTACATCTTTTGGCATGAACATGTGTATTACCACGACCGAGATTCAGTGAACCATTCACATAGGGTGCATGACCATGAAAGGTATCATTCATGTAAACAGAATAACCATTATTCTCTAACTTAAATGAATGACCGTATTGCAATGAACATGATCTAATCATATTCATGCTCAACGTAGACACCTAATAACATTTATCTAGGTTCAATACTAATCCCGAAGGCAGATGGAGCGTGCCATGGTGATCTCATCAACTTTGGAAACACTTCCAACACACATCGTCACCTCGCCCTTAGCCAGTCTCCGTTTAGTCCGTAGCTTTTGCTTCAAGTCAATAATAATAGTAACTGAACCGGTATCCAATACCCAGGTGCTACCAGGAGTACTAGTGAGGTACACATTAATAACACGTATATACTTTGAAGTTGCCAGCCTTCTTATCTACCATGCATTTGGGGTAATTCCGCTACCAGTGACCGTTCCCCTAATAGAAGCATTTAGTCTCGGGTTTGGGTTCAACCTTGGGTTCCTTCACTGGAGCGGCAACTAGTTTGCCATCCATGAAGTTTCCCTTCTAGCCCTTGCCCTTCTTGAAACCAGTGGTCTTGTTAAACCATCAACACTTGATGCTCCTTCTTGATTTCTACCTTTTGCGGTCTTAAGCACCGCGAACAGCTCCGGGATCAACTCCATCCCTTGCATGTCATAGTTCATCACGAAGATCTAGTAGCTTAGTGATAGTGGCTAGAGAACTCTATCAATCACTATCTTATCTGGAAGTTTAACTCCCACTTGATTTAAGTGATTGTAGCACCCAGACATTCTGAGCACATGCTCACTAGCTGAGCTATTCTCCTCCATCTTGTTGGCAAAAGAACTTGTCAGAGGTCTCATACCTCTCAACACAGGCATGAGCCTGAAATCCCAATTTCAGCTCTTGGAACATCTCATATGTCTTATGGCGTTCAAAACGTCATCGGAATCCCGATTCTAAGCCGTAAAGTATGGTGCACTAAACTATCAAGTAGTCATCAGGATGTGTCTGTCAGGTGTTCACAACATCCACAGACGACGTTGTAGGGGTTTGCACATCGAGCGGTGCATCAAAGACGTAAGCCTTCTGTGTAGCAGTGAGGACACTCCTCGGACTACGGACCTAGTCCGCATCATTGCTTACAATATCTTTCAACTTGGTCTTTCTCTAGGAACGTATTGAAATAGGGAGCTACACCGTGAGCTATTCATCTACAAAATATTTGCAAAGACAATTTAGACTATATTCATGATAATTGAGTTCATCTAATCAAATTATTTAATGAACTCCCACTCAGATAGACATCCCTCTAGTCATCTAAGTGAAACATGATCCGAGTCAACTAGGCCGTGTCCGATCATCACGTGAGACGGACTAGTCAACATCGGTGAACATCTTCATGTTGATCATATCCTCTATACGACTCATGCTCGACCTTTCGGTCTTCCATGTTCCGAGGTCATGTCTGTACATGCTAGGCTCGTTAAGTCAACCTAAGTGTTTCGCATGTGTTCCGAGGCCATGTCTGTACATGCTAGGCTCGTCAACACCCGTTGTATTCGAACGTTAGAATCTATCACACCCGATCATCACGTGGTGCTTCGAAACAACATACCTTCGCAACGGTGCACAGTTAGGGAGAACACTTTTCTTTAAATTTTAGTGAGGGATCATCTTATTTAAGCTACCTTCGTTCTAAGCAAATAAGATGTAAAACATGATAAACATCACATGCTATCAAATAGTGACATGATATGGCCAATATCATTTTGCTCCTTTTGATCTCCATCTTCGGGGCTCCATGATCATCATTGTCACCGCATGACACCATGATCTCCATCATCATGTCTTCTTGAAGTTGTCTCGTCATCTGTTACTTCTACTACTATGGCTAATGCTTTAGCAATAAAGTAAAGTAATTACATGACGTTTATGTTGACACGTAGGTCATAAATAAATTAAGACAACTCATATGGCTCCTGCCGGTTGTCATACTCATCGACATGCAAGTTGTGATTCCTATTACAAGAACATGATCAATCTCATACATCACATATATCATTCATCACATCCTTTTGGCCATATCACATCAGAAGGCATATGCTGCAAAAACAAGTTAGACGTCCTCTAATTGTTGTTGCAAGTTTTTACGTGGCTGCTATAGGTTTCTAGCAAGAACGTTTCTTACCTACGCGAAAACCACAACGTGATATGCCAATTTCTATTTACCCTTCATAAGGACCCTTTTCATCTAATCCGATCCGACTAAAGTGGGAGAGACAGACACCCGCTAGCCACCTTATGCAACTAGTGCATGTCAGTCGGTGGAACCAGTCTCACGTAAGCGTACGTGTAAGGTCGGTCCGGGACGCTTCATCCCACGATGCCGCCGAATCAAGATAAGACTAGTAACGGCAAGTAAATTGACAATATCGACGCCCACAACTGCTTTGTGTTCTACTCGTGCATAGAAACTACGCATAGACCTAGCTCATGATGCCACTGTTGGGGATCGTAGCAAAAATTTAAAATTTTCTACGCATCACCAAGATCAATCTATGGAGTAATCTAGCAACGAGGGGAAGGAGAGTGCATCTGCATACCCTTGTAGATTGCTAAGCGGAAGCGTTCAAGTGAACGGGGTTGATGGAGTTGTACTCGTCGTGATCCAAATCACCGATGATCCTAGCGCTGAACAGACGACACCTCCGCGTTCAACACACGTACGGAACGGAGACGTCTCCCACGCCTTGTTCCAGCAAGGAGGAGGGAGAGGTTGAGGAAGAGAGTCCAACAGCAGCACGACGGCATGGTGGTGATGGAGTGGCAGTTCTCCGGCAGGGCTTCGCCAAGCTCATGCGGAGGAGGAGAGGTATTGGAGGGGAGGGGATGCGCCAGGTTCAAGGGTGTGGCCGCTCTCCCACCCCTCCACTATTTATAGGTGGGGAGAGAGGGGGACGCCCCCCTTTAGATCCCATCTAGGGTTGGGGCGGCGGCCAAGGGGGGGAGGAGTGCCTTCCAAGTCAAGTGGAGGCCCTCCCCCTTAGGGTTTCCCCTCCCCCATGCGCATGGGCCTTGGGGGGGGGGGCTGGTGCCCTTGGCCCATTAAGGTTAGGGCACCCCCCTACAGCCCATGCTGCTGTATTGGACGTGGTGGAACATTTTCCGGACCTCCGGACCCCTCCAGAATCCTCCGGAACTTTCCGGAAGCTTCCCGGTACTATACCAGAAAAAACCGAACTTTTCCCGGAACCCGAACAACAACTTTCCATATATAAATCATTACCTCCGGACCATTCCGGAACTCCTCGTGACGTCCGGGATCTCATCCGGGACTCCGAACAACATTCGGTAATCACATACAAGTCATCCTAATAACCCTAGCATCATCGAACCTTAAGTGTGTAGACCCTACGGGTTCGGGAACCATGCAGACATGACCGAGACAACTCTCCGGCCAATAACCAACAGCGGGATCTGGATACCCATGTTGGCTCCCACATGTTCCACGATGATCTCATCGGATGAACCACGATGTCGAGGATTCAATCAATCCCGTATTCAATTCCCTTTGTCCAGCGGTATTGTACTTGCCCGAGATTCGATCGTCGGTATCCCGATACCTTGTTCAATCTCGTTACCGGCAAGTCTCTTTCCTCGTTCCGTAACACATCATCCCGTGATCAACTCCTTGGTCACATTGTGCACATTATGATGATGTCCTACCGAGTGGGCCCAGAGATACCTCTCCGTTACACGGAGTGACAAATCCCAGTCTCGATTCGTGCCAACCCAACAGACACTTTCGGAGATACCTGTAGTGAACCTTTATAGCCACCCAATTACGTTGTGACGTTTGGCACACCCAAAGCACTCGATATCAGGGAGTTGCACAATCTCATGGTCTAAGGAAATGATACTTGACATTAGAAAAGCTTTAGCATACGAACTACACGGTCTTTGTGCTAGGCTTAGGATTGGGTCTTGTCCATTACATCATTCTCCTAATGATGTGATCCCGTTATCAACGACATCCAATGTCCATGGTCAGGAAACTGTAACCATCTATTGATCAACGAGCTAGTCAACTAGAGGCTTAGTAGGGACATGGTGTTGTCTATGTATCCACACATGTATCTGAGTTTCCTATCAATACAATTCTAGCATGGATAATAAACGATTATCATGAACAAGGAAATATAATAATAACCAATTTATTATTGCCTATAGGGCATATTTCCAACAGCCTGCACCGACTAGAGAGGAAGTTAATGATGATGATCATGAAACTTCAGATCAAGTTGCTACTGAACTTCGTAGGTCCACAAGGACACGTTCCGCACCAGACTGGTACGGCAACCCTGTCTTGGAAATCATGTTGTTAGAAAACGGTGAACCTTCGAACTATGAAGAAGTGATGGCGGACCCAGATTCCGACAAATGGCTGGAAGCCATGAAATCCGAGATAGGATCCATGTATGGAAACAAAGTATGTACTTTGACTGACTTTCCCGATGATCGGCGAGCCATAGAAAATAAATGGATCTTTAAGAAGAAGACAGACGCGGATGGTAATGTAACCATCTATAAAGCTCGGCTTGTCGCTAAGGGTTATCGACAAGTTCAAGGGGTTGACTACGATGAGACTTTCTCACCCGTAGCGAAGCTGAAGTCCGTCCGAATCATGTTAGCAATTCCCGCATTCTATGATTATGAGATATGGCAAATGGATGTGAAAACGGCATTCCTTAATGGTTTCCTTAAGGAAGAATTGTATATGATGCAGCCGGAAGGTTTTGTCGATCCTAAGAATGCTGACAAGGTGTGCAAGCTCCAACGCTCGATTTATGGGCTGGTGCAAGCATCTCGGAGTTGGAACATTCGTTTTGATGAGATGATCAAAGCGTTTGGGTTTACGCAGACTTATGGAGAAGCCTACATTTACAAGAAAGTGAGTGGGAGCTCTGTAGCATTTCTCATATTGTATGTGGATGACATACTGTTGATGGGAAATGATATAGAATTCTTGGAAAGCATAAAGGCCTACTTGAACAAGTGTTTTTCAATGAAGGATCTTGGAGAAGCTCCTTACATATTAGGCATCAAGATCTGTAGAGATAGATCGAGACGCCTCATTGGTCTTTCACAGAGTACGTACCTTGACAAGATATTGAAGAAGTTCAAAATGGATCAGTCAAAGAAGGGGTTCTTGCCTGTATTGCAAGGTACGAGATTGAGCACGGCTCAATGCCCGACCACGACAGAAGATAGAGAAAAGATGAGTGTCGTCCCCTATGCCTCGGCCATAGGGTCTATCATGTATGCTATGCTGTGTACCAGACCTGATGTAAACCTTGCTGTAAGTTTGGTAGGAAGGTACCAAAGTAATCCCGGCATGGAACACTGGACAGCGGTCAAGAATATCCTGAAGTACCTGAAGAGGACTAAGGATATGTTTCTCGTTTATGGAGGTGACGAAGAGCTCGTCGTAAAGGGTTACGTCGATGCTAGCTTCGACACAGATCTGGATGACTCTAAGTCACAAACCGGATACGTGTATATTTTGAATGGTGGGGCAGTAAGCTGGTGCAGTTGCAAGCAAAGCGTTGTGGCGGGATCTACATGTGAAGTGGAGTACATGGCAGCATCGGATGCAGCACAAGAGGCAATCTGGGTGAAGGAGTTCATTACCGACCTAGGAGTCATACCCAATGCGTCGGGCCCGATGACTCTCTTCTGTGACAACACTGGAGCTATTGCCCTTGCCAAGGAGCCCAGGTTTCACAAGAATACCAGGCATATCAAGCGTCGCTTCAACTCCATTCGTGAAAGTGATCAAAATGGAGACATAGATATTTGTAAAGTACATACAGACCTGAATGTGGTAGATCCGTTGACTAAACCTCTCCCTAGAGCAAAACATGATCAACACCAGAACTGCATGGGTGTTCGATTCATCACAATGTAACTAGACTATTGACTCTAGTGCAAGTGGGAGACTGTTGGAAATATGCCCTAGATGCAATAATAAAATGGTTATTATTATATTTCTTTGTTCATGATAATTGTCTATTGTTCATGCTATAATTGTGTTATTCGGAAATCATAATACATGTGTGAATACATAGACCACAACACGTCCCTAGTGAGCCTCTAGTTGACTAGCTCGTTGATCAAAAGATAGTCATGGTTTCCTGACTATGGACATTGGATGTTATTGATAACGGGATCACATCATTAGGAGAATGATGTGATGGACAAGACCCAATCCTAAGCATAGCTCAAAGATCATGTGGTTCATTTGCTATAGCTTTTCCGAATGTCAAGTATCATTTCCTTAGACCATGAGATTGTGCAACTCCCGGATACCGTAGGAGTGCTTTGGGTGTGCCAAACGTCACAATGTAACTGGGTGACTATAAAGGTACACTACAGGTATCTCCTAAAGTGTCTGTTGGGTTGGCACGAATCGAGATTGGGATTTGTCACTCCGTATGACGGAGAGGTATCTCTGGGCCCACTCGGTAATGCATCATCATAATGAGCTCAATGTGACCAAGTGGTTGATCACGGGATCATGCATTACGGTACGAGTAAAGTGACTTGCCGGTAACGAGATTGAACGAGGTATTGGGATAGCGACGATCGAGTCTCGGGCAAGTAACGTACCGATTGACAAAGGGAATTGTATATGGGATTGATTGAATCCTCGACATCATGGTTCATCCGATGAGATCATTGAGGAGCATGTGGGAGCCAACATGGGTATCTAGATCCCGCTGTTGGTTATTGACCGGAGAGTCGTCTCGGTCATGTCTGCGTGTCTCCCGAACCCGTAGGGTCTACACACTTAAGGTTCGGTGACGCTAGGGTTGTTGAGATATTAGCATACGGTAACCCGAAAGTTGTTCGGAGTCCTGGATGAGATCCCGGACGTCACGAGGAGTTTCGGAATGGTCCGGAGGTGAAGATTTATATATAGGAAGTCAAGTTTCGGCCATCGGGAAGGTTTCAGAGGTAATCGGTATTGTACCGGGACTACCGGGTGGGGCCACCTATCCCGGAGGGCCCCATGGGCTGAAGTGGGAGGGGAACCAGCCCCTAGTGGGCTGGTGCGCCCCCCATGGGCCTCCCCTGCACCTAGGGTTGGAAACCCTAGGGGTGGGGGCGCCCCACTTGGCTTGGGGGGCACTCCACCCCCCTTGGCCGCCACCCCCTTGGAGATTCAATCTCCTAGGGCCGGCGCCCCCCTAGGGGTCCTATATATAGTGGGGGGAGGGAGGGAAGCCGCACCCTAGCCCCTGGCACCTCCCTCTCCCTCCCGTGACACTCCTCCCTCTCCCTGAGCTTGGCGAAGCCCTGCCGAGATCACCGTTGCTTCCACCACCACGCCGTCATGCTGTTGGATCTTTATCAACCTCTCCTTCCCCCTTGCTGGATCAAGTTGGAGGAGACGTCTTCCCAACCATACGTGTGTTGAACACAGAGGTGCCATCTGTTCGGCGCTAGGTCATCGGTGATTTGGATCACGACGAGTACGACTCCATCAACCCCGTTCTCTTGAACGCTTCCGCGCGCGATCTACAAGGGTATGTAGATGCACTCCTCTCTCCCTCGTTGCTAGATGACTCCATAGATTGATCTTGGTGATGCGTAGAAAATTTTAAAATTCTGCTACATTCCCCAACACCATGTTCTTCATATAGAGAGTCTCTTGAGTTATCACTTTCATATACTAGTGGGAATTTTCATTATAGAACTTGGCTTGTATATTCCAACGATGGGCTTCCTCAAATGCCCTAGGTCTTCATGAGCAAGCAAGTTGGATGCACACCCACTTAGTTTCAGTTTGAGCTTTCATATACTTATAGCTCTAGTGCATCCGTTGCATGGCAATCCCTACTCACTCACATTGATATCTATTGATGGGCATCTCCATAGCCCGTTGATACGCCTAGTTGATGTGAGACTATCTTCTCCTTTTTGTCTTCTCCACAACCACCATTCTATTCCACCTATAGTGCTATGTCTATGGCTCACGCTCATGTATTGCGTGAAAGTTGAAAAGGTTTGAGAACGTCAAAAGTATGAAACAATTGCTTGGCTTGTCATCGGGGTTGTGCATGATGTGAGTATTTTGTGTGAAGAAGATGGAGCATAGCCAGACTATATGATTTTGTAGGGATAACTTTCTTTGGCCTTGTTATTTTGAAAAGACATGATTGCTTTATTAGTGGGCTTGAAGTATTATTGTTTTTATGTCAAATGATAGACTATTGCTTTGAATCACTCGTATCTTAATATTCATGCCATGATTAGATTACATGATCAAGATTATGCTAGGTAGCATTCCACATCAAATTTTTTTTTATCATTTACCTACTCGAGGACGAGCAGGAATTAAGCTTGGGGATGCTGATACGTCTCCGTCGTATCTATAATTTTTGATTGTTCCATGCCAATATTATTCAACTTTCATATACTTTTGGCAACTTTTTATACTATTTTGACTAACATATTGATCTAGTGCCCAGTGTCAGTTCCTGTTTGTTGCATGTTTTTTGTTTCGCAGAATATCCATATCAAACGGAGTCCAAACGGGATAAAAACCGACGGAGATTTTTTTGGAATATATATGATTTTTGGGAAGAAAATCCACGCGAGACGGTGCCCGAGGTGGCCACGAGGCAGGGGCGCGCCCCTGACCCTCGTGGGCCACCCGTAAGGCGGTTGATGCCCTTCTTTCGCTGCAAGAAAGCTAATTTCCGGATAGAGATCGTGTCAAAATTTCAGCCCAATCGGAGTTACGGATCTCCGGGAATATAAGAAATGGTGAAAGGGAAGAATCTGGGAACGCAGAAACAGAGAGAGACAGAGAGACAGATCTAATCTTGGAGGGGCTCTCGCCCCTCCCGTGCCATGGAGGCCATGGACCAGAGGGGAAACCCTTCTCCCATCTAGGGAGGAGGTCAAGGAAGAAGAAGAAGGAGGGGGGCTCTCTTCCCTCGCTTCCGGTGGCACCAGAGTGCCACCGGGGCCATCATCATCACCGCGATCTACACCAACACCTCTGCCATCTTCACCAACATCTCCATCACCTTCCCCCCTCTATCTACAGCGGTCCACTCTCCCGCAACCCGCTGTACCCTCTACTTGAACATGGTGCTTTATGCTTCATATTATTATCCAATGATGTGTTGCCATCCTATGATGTCTGAGTAGATTTTTGTTGTCCTATCGGTGGTTGATGAATTGCTATGATTGATTAAATTTGCTTGTGGTTATGTTGCTATCCTTTGGTGCCCATCATATGATTGCGCGCGTGGATCACACCCTAGGGTTAGTTGCATGTTGATAGGACTATGTATTGGAGGGCAAGAGTGACAGAAGCTTCAACCTAGCATAGAAATTGATGCATACGAGATTGAAGGGGGACCAATATATCTTAATGCTATGGTTGGGTTTTACCTTAATGAACATTAGTAGTTGCGGATGCTTGCTAATAGTTCCAATCATAAGTGCATAGAATTCCAAGTCAGGGATGACATGCTAGCAATAGCCTCTCCCACATAATACTTGCTATCGGTCTAGTAAACTAGTCAATTGCTTAGGGGCAATTTCGCAACTCCTACCACCACTTTTCCACACTCGCTATATTTACTTTATTGTTTCTTTATCTAAACAGCCCCTACTTTTTATTTACGTACTCTTTATTATCTTGCAAACCTATCCAACAACACCTACAAAGTACTTCTAGTTTCATACTTGTTCTAGGTAAAGCGAACGTCAAGCGTGCGTAGAGTTGTATCGGTGGTCGATAGAACTTGAGGGAATATTTGTTCTACCTTTAGATCCTCGTTGGGTTCGACACTCTTACTTATCGAAAACTGTTGCGATCCCCTATACTTGTGGGTTATCAGGGGTAGGGCGCGCCCTCCACCCTCGTGGGCAGGTGGTTGACCCCCCTGCTGTGTTCCCAGTGCCAAATATTCTCAAATATTTCAGAAAAAAACATATTTAAATTTCAGGGCATTTGGAGAACTTCTATTTTTGGGGTATTTTTATATTGCACGAATAATCAGATAACAGACAGAAAATACTTATTTATTTAATATAAATAACAGAAAGTAAAAGCAGGGTATAGAAGGTTGTGCCTTCTAGTTTCATCCATTTCATGATCATCAAAAGGAATCCACTAACAAGGTTGATCAAGTCTTGTTAACGAACTCATTCAGAATAACATGGAACCGGAGAAATTTCGAAAAACACTATGTTACCTCAACGGGGATATGCACATCCCCAATAATAAGAATATCATATTTCTTCTTGATAGTAGGAAGAGGAAATTCAAAACCTCCAAATATAATCGATGGAATTTTTCCAGTAGAGTTGATACTATGAACTTGAGGTTGTTTCCTCGGAAAGTGTACCATATGCTCATTACCATTAACATGAAAAGTGACATTGCCTTTAGTGCAATCAATAACAGCCCCTGCAGTATTCAAAAAGGGTCTTCCAAGAATAATAGACATACTATCGTCCTCGGGAATATCAAGAATAACAAAGTCTGTTAAAATAGTAACATTTGCAACTACAATAGGCACATCCTCACAAATACCGATAGGTATAGCAGTCGATTTATCAGCCATTTGCAAAGATATTTCATTCGGTGTCAACTTATTCAAATCAAGTCTACGATATAAAGAGAGAGGCATAACACTAACACCGGCTCCCAGATCACATAAAGCAGTTTTAACATAGTTTCTTTTAATGGAGCATGGTATAGTGGGTACTCCTGGATCTCCAAGTTTCTTTGGTATTCCACCCTTAAAAGTATAATTAGCAAGCATGGTGGAAATTTCATCTTCTGGTATCTTTCTTTTATTTGTAACAATATCTTTCATATACTTAGCATAAGGATTCATTTTGAGCATATCAGTTAATCGCATACGCAAAAAGATAGGTCTAATCATTTCAGCAAAGCGCTCAAAATCCTCATCATCCTTTTTCTTGGATGGTTTGGGAGGAAAAGGCATGGGTTTTTGAACCCATGGTTCTCTTTCTTTACCATGTTTCCTAGTAACAAAGTCTTTCTTATCATAACATTGATTCTTTGATTGTGGGTTATCAAGATCAACAACAGGTTCAATTTCTATATCATTATCATTACTAGGTTGGGCATCATCATGAACATTATCATTAACATTATTACTAGTTTTAGGTTCATTACCAGATAGAGTTTCGGCATCAGAAATAGAAATATCATTTGGATTCTCAGGTGTTTCAATAACAGGTTCACTAGAAACATGCAAAGTCCTATCATTTTTCTTTTTCTTCCTTTTAGAAGGACTAGGTGCATCTATATTATTTCTCTGAGAATCTTGCTCAATTCTCTTAGGGTGGCCTTCAGGATACAAAGGTTCCCGAGTCATTCTACCACCTTGAGTCATAACTCTAACAGCATTATCATTATCCTTACTATTCAATTCATTGAGCAAATCATTTTGAGCTTTAAGTACTTGTTCTACTTAAGTGGTAACCATAGAAGCATGTTTACTAATAAGTTTAAGTTCACCTTTGACATTAGCCATATAAATCACCCAAGTGTTCAAGCATATTTGAATTGTATTTCAAATGTCTACCAAAATAAGCATTAAAATCTTCTTGCTTAACCATAAATTTATCAAACTCATCTAAGCATGGGCTAGCAAACTTAGTAAATGGGATTTCAGCTTTATCATATCTATAGAGAGAATTTACCTTTACTACCTGTGTTGGGTTATCAAGACCATAAGTTTCTTCAATAGGTAATGGATTAAGGTCATATGTTTCTTCAACGGGCGGTAAATTAAGACCATGTATTTCTTCAATAGGAGGTAAATTCTTAACATCTTCAGCTTTAATACCTTTTTCTTTCATAGATTTTATTTGCCTCTTGCATATCTTCAGGACTGAGAAATAGAATACCCCTCTTCTTCGAAGTTGGTTTAGGAATAGGCTCAGGAATTGGCTCCGGAGGTGTCCAATTATTTTCATTTGTCAACATGTTATTCAATAGAATTTCAGCTTCATCCGGTGTTCTTTCCCTGAAAATAGAACCAGCACAACTATCCAGGTAATCTCTGGAGGCATCGGTTAGTCCATTATAAAAGATATCAAGTATTTCATTTTTTCTTAAGAGGATGATCAGGCAAAGCATTAAGTAATTGGAGAAGCCTCCCCCAAGCTTGTGGGAGACTCTCTTCTTCAATTTGCACAAAATTATATATATCCCTTAAAGCAGCTTGTTTCTTATGAGCAGGGGAATATTTAGCAGAGAAGTAATAAATCATATCCTGGGGACTACGCACACAACCAGGATCAATAGAATTAAACCATATCTTAGCATCACCCTTTAATGAGAACGAAAATATTTTAAGGATATAAAAGTAGCGAGTTCTCTCATCATTAGTGAATATGGTAGCTATATCATTTAATTTAGAAATATGTGCCACAACAGTTTCAGATTCATAGCCATGAAAAGGATCAGATTCAACCAAAGTAATTATATCAGGATCAACAGAGAATTCATAATCCTTATCGGTAACACAGATAGGTGAAGTAGCAAAGGGTTTCATTCTAGCATTTAGAGATTGCTCACTACAGGAATCCAGTACTTTGCCGTCTGCCATGGCGGACGGCAAAGGCAGGGACGGCTGACGGCAAAGCACTTTGCCGTCCGCCGCGGACGGCAAACAGTGACGGCAAAGATAGGGTCGGCAAACAGGTCCTTTGCCATCGGCTTTTTATGGCGGACGGCAAAGAGCCCTTTGCCTACAGCGGCTGACGGCAAAGAGGGGGGACGGCAACATGTTGCACGTCCGCCAGCGTCACTCCGTTAGGCGGCTAACGGCGGCATTTGCTGTCCGCCAGCGGACGGCAAATTTGAGCGCCTCTTCGCCGTCCGCCAGACGACGTCAGCTATACGTCAGCGCCCGCTCTTTTTTGCCGTTCGCCCGGCGGACGGAAAAGGCAAAGTCTTTGCCATCAGTGTTGGGTTTCGTAGTAATTTCAAAAAATTTCCTACGCACACGCAAGATCATGTGATGCATAGCAACGAGAGGGGAGAGTGTTGTCTACATACCCACGCAGACCGACTGCGGAAGCGTTGACACAACGTAGAGGAAGTAGTCGTACGTCTTCACGATCCAACCGATCAAGCACCGAAACTATGACACCTCCGAGTTCGAGCACACATTCAGCTCGATGACGATCCCCGGACTCCGATCCAGCAAAGTGTCAGGGCAGCAAAGTCGGGGAAGAGTTCTGTCAGCACGACGGCGTGGTGACGATCTTGATGTACTACTGCAGCAGGGCTTCGCCTAAACTCCGCTATAATATTATCGAGGACTATGGTGGCTGGGGGCGCCGCACACGGCTAAGAATATGATCACGTGGATCAACTTGTGTGTCTCTAGGGTGCCTCTGCCTCAATATATAAAGGATCAAAGGGGGGAGGCTGGCCGGGCACATAGGGCGCGCCAGGAGAGTCCTACTCCCTTTGGGAGTAGGATTCCCCCCCCCCCAATCCTAGTTGGAATAGGACTCGCGGAGGGGGGAAAAGAGAGAGAGGGGCCGGCCCCCTCTCCTTGTCCAATTCGGACCAAGGAAGGGGAGGGGCGTGCGGCCCACTATGGGCTGCATCTTCTCTTTTCCACCAAGGCCCATTAAGGCCCATCTAGCTCCCCGGGGGGTTCCGGTAACCTCCTGGTACTCCGGTAAAATCCCGATTTCACCCGGAACACTCCCGATATCCAAACATAGGCTTCCAATATATCAATATTTATGTCTCAACCATTTCGAGGCTCCTCGTCATGTCCGTGATCACATCCGGGACTCCGAACATCCTTCGGTACATTAAAATGCACAAACTCATAATATAACTGGCATCGTAACCTTAAGCGTGCGGACCCTACGGGTTCGAGAACAATGCAGACATGACCGAGACATGTCTCCGGTCAATAACCAATAGCGGGACCTGGATGCCCATATTGGCTCCTACATATTCTACGAAGATCTTTATCGGTCAGACCGCATAACAACATACGTTGTTCCCTTTGTCATCGGTATGTTACTTGCCCGAGATTCGATCGTCGGTATCCAATACCTAGTTCAATCTCGTTACCGGCAAGTCTCTTTACTCGTTCTGTAATACATCATCTCACAACTAACTCATTAGTTGCAATGCTTGCAAGGCTTATGTGATGTGCATTACCGAGAGGGCCCAGAGATACCTCTCCGACAATCGGAGTGACAAATCCTAATCTCGAAATACGCCAACCCAACATGTACCTTTGGAGACACCTGTAGAGCACTTTATAATCACCCAGTTACGTTGTGACGTTTGGTAGCACACAAAGTGTTCCTCCGGCAAACGGGAGTTGCATAATCTCATAGTCATAGGAACATGTATAAGTCATGAAGAAAGCAATAGCAACATACTAAACGATCGGGTGCTAAGCTAATGGAATGGGTCATGTCAATCAGATCATTCACCTAATGATGTGATCCCGTTAATCAAATAACAACTCATTGTTCATGGTTAGGAAACATAACCATCTTTGATTAACGAGCTAGTCAAGTAGAGGCATACTAGTGACACTTTGTTTGTCTATGTATTCACACATGTATTATGTTTCCGGTTAATACAATTCTAGCATGAATAATAAACATTTATCATGAAATAAGGAAATAAATAATAACTTTATTATTGCCTCTAGGGCATATTTCCTTCAGTCTCCCACTTGCACTAGAGTCAATAATCTAGTTCACATCGCCATGTGATTTAACAGCAATAGTTCACATCACCATGTGATTAACACCCATAGTTCACATCGATATGTGATCAACACCCAAAGGGTTTACTAGAGTCAGTAATCTAGTTCACATCGCTATGTGATTAACACCCAAAGAGTACTAAGGTGTGATCATGTTTTGCTTGTGAGATAATTTTAGTCAACGGGTCTGTCACATTCAGATCCGTAAGTATTTTGCGAATTTCTATGTCAACAATGCTCTGCACGGAGCTACTCTAGCTTATTGCTCCCACTTTCAATATGTATCTAGATCGAGACTTAGAGTCATCCAGATCTGTGTCAAAACTTGCATCGACGTAACTTTTTACGACGAACCTTTTTGTCACCTCCATAATTGAGAAATATTTCCTTATTCCACTAAGGATAATTTTGACCCCTGTCCAGTGATCTACTCTAGATCACTATTGTACTCCTTGCCAAACATCAGTGTAGGGTATACAATATCTGGTACACAGCATGGCATACTTTATAGAAACCTATGGCTGAGCACATAGGAATGACTTTCATTCTCTTTCTATCTCTGCCGTGGTCGGGCTTTGAGTCTTACTTAATTTCACACCTTGTAACACAGGCAAAGAACTCTTTCTTTGACTGTTTCCATTTTGAACTACTTTCAAAATCTTGGTCAAGGTATGTTACTCATTGAAAAACTTATCAAGCGTCTTGATCTATCTTTATAGATCTTGATGCTCAATGTAAGTAGCTTCACTAAGGTCTTTCTTTGAAAAAAACTCCTTTCAAACATTCCTTTATGCTTTGCAGAATAATTCTACATCATCTCCGATCAACAATATGTCATACATATACTTATCAGAAATGTTGTAGTGCTCCCACTCACTTTCTGTAAATACAGGCTCACCGCAGTCTGGTATAAAACTATATGCTTTGATCAACTTTATCAAAGCGTATATTTCCAACTCCGAGATGTTTGCACCAGTCCATAAGATGGATCGCTGGAGCTTGCACATTTTGTTAGCACCTTTAGGATTGACAAAACCTTCTGGTTGTATCATATACAACTCTTCTTTAATAAATCCATTAAGGAATGCAGTTTTGTTTATCCATTTGCCAGATTTCATAAAATGCGGCAATTGCTAACATGATTCGGACAGACTTAAGCATAGATACGAGTGAGAAACTCTCATCGTAGTCAACACCTTGAACTTGTCGAAAACCTTTTGCGACAATTCTAGCTTTGTAGATAGTAACACTTACTATCAGCGTCCGTCTTCCTCTTGAAGATCCATTTATTCTCAATTGCTTGCCGATCATCGGGCAAGTCAACCAAAGTCCATACTTTGTTCTCATACATGGACCCATCTCAGATTTCATGGCCTCAAGCCATTTTGCGGAATCTGGGCTCATCATCGCTTCTCATAGTTCGTAGGTTCGTCATGGTCAAGTAGCATGACCTCCAGAAACAGGATTACCGTACCACTCTGGTGCGGATCTCACTCTGGTTTACCTACGAGATTCGGTAGTAACTTGATCTGAAGTTACATGATCATCATCATTAGCTTCCTCACTAATTGGTGTAGTAGTCACAGGAACAGATTTCTGTGATGAACTACTTTCCAATAAGGGAGAAGGTACAATTACCTTATCAAGTTCTACTTTCCTCCCACTCACTTCTTTCGAGAGAAACTCCTTCTCTGGAAAGGATCCATTCTAAGCAACGAATATCTTGCCTTCGGATCTATGATAGAAGGTGTACCCAACATTTTCTTTTGGGTATCCTATGAAGACGCACTTCTCCGATTTGAGTTTGAGCTTATCAGGATGAAACTTTTTCATATAAGCATCGCAACCCCAAACTTTAAGAAACGACAACTTTGTTTCTTGCCAAACCATAGTTCATACGGTGTCGTCTCAACAGATTTAGATGGTGCCCTTTTTAACGTGAATGCAGCTGTCTCTAATGCATAACCCCAAAACGATAGTGGTAAATCGGTAAGAGACATCATAGATCGCACCATATCTAATAAAGTACGGTTATGACGTTCGGACACACCATTACATTGTGGTGTTCCAGGTGGCGTGAGTAGTGAAACTATTTCACATTGTTTTTAACTGAAGGCCAAACTCGTAACTCAAATACTCTTCTCTACGATCAGATCGTAGAAACTTTATTTTCTTGTTACGATGATTTTTCACTTCACTCTGAAATTCTTTGAACTTTTCAAATGTTTCAGACTTATGTTTCATCAAGTAGATATACTCATATCTGCTCAAATCATCTGTGAAGATCAGAAAATAATGATACCCGCCCGAGCCTCAATATTCATCGGACCACATACATCAGTATGTATGATTTCACAAATCTGTGCTCCTCTCCATTGTTCCGGAGAACGGAGTCTTAGTCATCTTGCCCATGAGGCATGGTTCGCAAGCATCAACTGATTTCATAATCAAGTGATTCCAAAAGCCCATCAATATGGAGTTTCTTCATGCGCTTTACACCAATATGACCTAAACGGCAGTGCCACAAATAAGTTGCACTATCATTATTAACTTTGCATCTTTTGGTTTCAATATTATGAATATGTGTATCACTACGATCGAGATCCAATGAACCATTCTCATTGGGTGTATGACCATAGAAGGTTTTATTCATGTAAATAGAACAACAATTATTCTCTAACTTAAATGAATAACCGTTTTGCAATAAACATGATCAAATCATATTCATGCTCAACGCAAACACCAAATAACATTTATTTTGGTTTAACACTAATCCCGAAAGTATAGGGAGTGTGCGATGATGATCATATCAATCTTGGAACCACTTCCAACACACATCATCACTTCACCCTTAACTAGTCTCTGTTTATTCTGCAACTCCCATTTCGAGTTACTAATATGAGCAACTGAACTAGTATCAAATACTGAGGGGTTGCTATAAACACTAGTAAAGTACACATCAATAACATGTATATCAAATATACTTATGTTCACTTTGCCATCCTTCTTATCTGCCAATCACTTGGGGTAGTTCCGCTTCCAGTGACCAGTCCCTTTGCAGTAGAAACACTTAGTCTCAGGCTTAGGACCAGACTTGGGCTTCTTCACTTGAGCAGCAACTTGCTTGCTGTCTTCTTGAAGTTCCCCTTTCTTCCCTTTGTCCCTTTACTTGAAACTAGTGGTTTTATTTACCATCAACACTTGATGTTTTTCTTGATTTCTACCTTCGTCGATTTCAGCATCACAAAGATCATGGGAATCGTTTCCGTTATCCCTTGCATATTATAGTTCATCACGGAGTTCTACTAACTTGGTGATGGTGACTAGAGAATTCTGTCAATCACTATTTTATCTGGAAGATTAACTTCCACTTGATTCAAGCGATTGTAGTACCCAGACAATGTGAGCACATGCTCACTACTTGAGCTATTCTCCTCCATCTTTTAGCTATAGAACTTGTTGGAGACTTCATATCTCTCAAGTCGGGTATTTGCTTGAAATATTAACTTCAACTCCTGGAACATCTCATATGGTCCATGACGTTCAAAACGTCTTTGAAGTCCCGATTCTAAGTCGTTTAAGCATGGTGCACTAAACTATCAAGTAGTCATCATATTGAGCTGGCCAAACATTCATAACATCTGCATCTGCTCCTGCAATAGATTGTTACCTAGCAGTGCATCAAGGACATAATTCTTCTATGCAGCAATGAGGATAACCTCAGATCACGGATCCAATCTGCATCATTGCTACTAACATCTTTCAACACAAGTTTTCTCTAGGAACATATCAAAATAAACACAGGGAAGCAACAACGACGAGCTATTGATCTACAACATTAATTTGCAAAATACTACTAGGACTAAGTTCATGATAAATTTAAGTTCAATTTAATCATATTACTTAAGAACTCCCACTTAGTAGACATCCCTCTAATCCTCTAAGTGATCACGTGATCCAAATCAACTAACCATGTCCGATCATCACGTGAGATGGAGTAGTTTCATTGGTGAACATCACTATGTTGATCATATCTACTATATGATTCACGTTCGACCTTTCGGTCTCCGTGTTCCGAGGCCATATCTGTATATGTTAGGCTCGTCAAGTTTAACCTGAGTATTCCGCGTGTGCAACTATTTTGCACCCGTTGTATTTGAACATAGAGCCTATCACACCCGATCATCACGTGGTGTCTCAGCACAAAGAACTTTCGCAACGGTGCATACTCAGGGAGAAGACTTGTTGATAATTAGTGAGAGACATCTTAAAATGCTACCGTCAAACTAAGAAAAATAAGATGTATAAAAGATAAACATCATATGCAATCAAAATATGTGACATGATATGGCCATCATCATCTTGCGCCTTTGATTTCCATCTCCAAAGTACTGTCATGATCTCTATCGTCACCGGCATGACACCATGATCTCCATCATCTTGATCTATATCAATGTGTCGTCACACGGTCGTCTCGCCAACTATTGCTCTTGCAACTATTGCTATCGCATAGCGATAAAGTAAAGCAATTATTTGGCGCTTGCATCTTATGCAATAATAGAGACAACCATAAGGCTTTTGCCAGTTGCCGATAACTTTAACAAAACATGATCATCTCATACAAACAACTTATATCTCATCACGTTTTGACCATATCACATCACAACATGCCCTGCAAAAACAAGTTAGACGTCCTCTACTTTGTTGTTGCAAGTTTTACGTGGCTGCTACGGGCTTAAGCAAGAACCAATCTTACCTACGCATCAAAACCACAACGATAGTTTGTCAAGTTGGTGCTGTTTTAACCTTCGCAAGGACCGAGCGTAGCCACACTCGGCTCAACTAAAGTTGGAGAAACTGTCACCCGCTAGCCACCTTTGTGCAAAGCACGTCGGGAGAACCGGTCTCGCGTAAGCGTACGCGTAATGTCGGTCCGGGACGCTTCATCCAACAATACCGCCGAACCAAAGTATGACATGCTGGTAAGCAGTATGACTTATATCGCCCACAACTCACTTGTGTTCTACTCGTGCATATAACATCAACACATAAAACCTAGGCTCGGATGCCACTGTTGGGGAACGTAGTAATTTCAAAAAATTTCCTACGCACACGCAAGATCATGGTGATGCATAGCAACGAGAGGGGAGAGTGTGATCTAATACCCTTGTAGATCGACAACGGAAGCGTTTGGTTGATGTAGTCGTACGTCTTCACGGCCCGACCGATCAAGCACCGAAACTATGGCACCTCCGAGTTTTAGCACACGTTCAGCTCGATGACGATCCCCGGACTCCGATCTAGCAAAGTTCGGGGAAGAGTTCGCAAAGTGTCGGGGAAGAGTTCCGTCAGCACGACGGCGTGGTGACGATCTTGATGTACTACAGCAGCAGGGCTTCGCCTAAACTCCGCTACAGTATTATTGAGGACTATGGTGGCTGGGGGCACCGCACACTGCTAAGGAATAGATCACGTGGATCAACTTGTGTGTTTCTGGGGTGCCCCTGCCTCCGTATATAAAGGACTAGAGGGGGGGAGGCTGGCCGGCCAAGTGTGGCGCGCCAGGAGAGTCCTACTCCCTCTGGGAGTAGGATCCCCCCCCCCCCCAATCCTAGTTGGAATAGGACTCCTTGAGGGGGGAAAGAGAGAGAGGGGGCCGGCCACCTCTCCTAGTCCTAATAGGACTAGGGGAAGGGGGGAGGCGCACAACCACCTTGGGCTGCCCCTTTCTCCTTTCCACTAAAGCCCACTAAGGCCCATATAGCTCCCGGGGGGTTCCGGTAACCTCCCGGTACTCCAGTAAAATCCCGATTTCACCCGGAACACTTCCGATGTCCAAATATAGGCTTCCAATATATCAATCTTTATGTCTCGACCATTTCGAGACTCCTCGTCATGTCCGTGATCACATCCAGGACTCCGAACAACCTTCGGTACATCAAAATGCATAAACTCATAATATAACTGTCATCGTAACCTTAAGCGTGCGGACCCTACGGGTTCGAGAACAATGTAGACATGACCGAGACACGTCTCCGGTCAATAACCAATAGCGGGACCTGGATGCCCATATTGGCTCCTACATATTATACGAAGATCTTTATCGGTCAGACCGCATAACAACATACGTTGTTCCCTTTGTCATCGGTATGTTACTTGCCCGAGATTCGATCGTCGGTATCCAATACCTAGTTCAATCTCGTTACCGGAAAGTCTCTTTACTCGTTCTGTAATACATCATCCCGCAACTAACTCATTAGTTGCAATGCTTGCAAGGCTTATGTGATGTGCATTACCGAGAGGGCCCAGAGATACCTCTCCGACAATCAGAGTGACAAAACCTAATCTCGAAATACGCCAACCCAACATGTACCTTTGGAGACACCTGTAGTACTCCTTTATAATCACCCAGTTACGTTGTGACGTTTGGTAGTACCGAAAGTGTTCCTCCGGTAAACGGGAGTTGCATAATCTCATAGTTATAGGAACATGTATAAGTCATGAAGAAAGCAATAGCAACATACTAAACGATCGGGTGCTAAGCTAATGGAATGGGTCATGTCAATCACATCATTCTCCCAATGACGTGATCCCGTTAATCAAATAACAACTCTTTTGTTTATGGTTAGGAAACATAACCATCTTCGATTAACGAGCTAGTCAAGTAGAGGCATACTAGTGACACTTTGTTTGTCTATGTATTCACACATGTATTATGTTTCCGGTTAATACAATTCTAGCATGAATAATAAACCTTTATCATGATTATAAGGAAATAAATAATAACTTTATTATTGCCTCTAGGGCATATTTCCTTCACCAACACCTCCCAACAATCCATCCGATCCGCACACCATCTCGGAGGGGCCTAAGTTAGCAAATAGAAACTTGAGCGCTACGGCTATGAATTACTAAATGAAGGAAGTAAGTACAAGGCCTTAAGAATTACCTTCATGTACTTCTCCTTACTCAAGAACTTATCGCGGCACTCCTGCTTGGGCTTCTTGATACCACGCCCGGCGTAGTAGTCTCGAACAGCCTGCACCCAAACCTCATGACGTAAGTTCTGAAGTAGGCGCTTGCACTCCTTGTGGATAACATGATCCGCCTCCTCCTCGTATCCCTCCTCACACCTGTAGAATGTCTGCAATCAAATGAGACAATATTGATTAGTACAATTAATAACTAGCTAGTTGAAGATTTTTAATTGTGTAAAGGAGCAATTACCCAGAACTTTCTGATCACGATGTCTGCCCTCGTCTTGCACAAGACACCGTCGATAATCTCACCCGGCGGGGCCGGGGCAGCCAAGTAGTGCTCCCAAGTCAATCCAACCTCTGGAAGCCGACCCTCACCAGGCAACGTGACAAACCCCGGGAAGTTTTGCCAAATCAGAACTCCAAGGACGGAGTTGGGCCGACGGACACTTTCATGGTGGTCCCAACCCCTGCAGCATGACAAGGCCAACACATCAGTTATTTGAAGAAACGTGAATGCAGAAGGTACAAAAAGATTAAATGCACTTACCTCTCCCCATCGGGGAAAATCAACCACCTCTGCTCGCGGGTCGCCGGCACGGACAGGAGCCGTGTAGCACCACGCTGGTAGACGTTGCCCCCCCTCCTCCCCCTCCTCATCAGTCGGCTCCCCGCCATCATCAGCATGGCCACTCGGCTCCCCACCATCATCAGCGTGGCCACTCGGCTCCTCAGGCCAGGTACCCCATCCAGATGTGTGCTCCTCGGGGGTCTCATGGGTCGAAGGCCCATCGACTCGAGGCTCGTGGGCCGAAGACCCGTGGACCGAAGGCTCATGGACCGGAGTCCGTGCAGCCTCCTCCTCAGACGAGTCCACCCTAGCAGTCACGTGCTCGGGTGAAACAACTGGGGGCGGCGGCGAGGAAGGCGCCGTAAGAGTCACCCTACCTCCTCTCCCGCGACCACGTGCTCCACCTCCTCTCTTCTTTTTACCTCGTCCCCTGCTGGGCATCGCGATCGACGAAGAAGGGCCCGGTGGTGTCGCCATACTGTCCAGCAACGCTCGGCGGAGAGGTGCGTGTGGAATGGAAGACCTCGCACCACGCGCCGACGAAGAAGGGGCCTCGGCGCACTCCCGGCCAGCCCCCACCATCTTTCAACACCTGCCATGAAAAAGAATAAACGAAATTAGTACAACATAAAAAAAGTACCGACATGAATAATAATATGTATATCACTTAAGTGTATCATCATCAAGTACAACATAAAAAAATTGAATACCTGACACTACTAATAATCTCGATCAGTATCATCAATAAATGCATCATCATCATCATCATCACTATAATCAATGATGGGCTCATAGGGTTCATTGGCATCAACATGTGCAAGGCCACCTTGACGTAATCGGTCAAGCATTGACAGGTCATCCGCAGCAGTAACCTCTTCTTGTAACGGCTCTTCTTGTTCCTCCTCTGGGGTGATGTCGGATTCATTGTCGCTGTCTACTTCAATGTTTTGGGGTGAAGTATAGCGGTTCTTGAAACGCTTTTTGGAAAGACATGTCTCTTGGAAGAATTCTCCTTCATATGTGTCTGGGTTAATGTGAGGTTCATAATCCTCTTCCTTTGGGGGAGAAAGTCTAGCACGTGGCGGCACTTCATAAACGACATCCCAACCTTTCAGATTTGGATTAGTTTGGCAGGCCCACGGTAGATAGAATACTTGGGTCGCCTGTTGAGCCGTAATATAGACATCAGGAACATCTAAATGGGTGCTTTGGTTGATTTCAACTAGCCCTATATGTTCATGAGTCCTTCTAGTCTCCTTCGGCTGAAACCAATAAAATTTGAAGACTACGACATTCGGTGGGTTTTCACCATAGAACAGAAGTTCATAAATTGCTTCAACTCTCCCATAATACTTGGTACCTCCTTCGCCGATAGAAGATACACAACAATTTGTAGACTTACGGTCGGCCATAGATAGCTCTTTGCCATAGGTACGAAAGCGATACCCGTTGATGTCGTACTTGTCAAATGAACGGACCTTATAGTCAAAACCATTAGCGACTTGTCTCAATTCGGCATCCATAGACTCTGAATTAGCCTACAAGTTTAATATGAAAGGATTGTTGCATTATGCACAAATTAGTGAATGAAATGAAATTGTCTAATAGAAATTACCGTTTGTTTGAACCAAGAGATGAAACCGGGATAGCCGCCTCCTTGCTTTGCGAGAAGCTCATACTCTTCGACGGAATCCTTTTGGATCTCCGCTCCATACGAGAATATGGTAACGTATCGACTGTATGACATATCCAGGAATAAGAGCAGTTCAAAGGAAATAGAAGTTGCGAAACAATGTACCGAGAACTTACTCGATGTACGGCCGCACTTCTATCAGGTTGTTGAAGATATACAACGAAATGGTCCGCCATTCTTCGTTATCCAAAGATACTGGATGTGAAACACTAGCTGGTGCGAGATTCCCTTTGAATAGGCTGAGGTTGGATCCACCCTTTTTAGGCTCGTCAGCATTGTACCGAGGCTTCGGATTATGCAAATGACGATTTTTGGCTTCATAGTGCGCTGTTACGAAGTTTGCCGCCTCCTCTGTGATGAATGCCTCAGCCATCGATGCTTCAATTCTACGTTTATTTTTACATTTTTCTCGAAGCGTCTTCTGCATCCTCTCAGTTGGGTAGCACCAATGATTTTGCACGCCCCCCCAATCTTGCCTCGGTCGGGAGATGCAAAATCAAATGCTGCATTGGATTAAAGAAGCCCGGTGGAAAGATCTTCTCTAACTTGCAGATCAACTCCGGGGCCAACTCTTTCATTTCTTCTAGCACGCCAGGCGATAGTTCTTTCGCACAAAGAACACGGAAGAAATAGCTGAGTTCTGCCAGTACTAGCCATTCATCCTCAGGGATGAAGCCACGCAACATCACCGGCATTACCCGCTCAATCCATATGTGCCAATCATAACTCTTGAGACCAAATATCTTCAGTTTATCAAGATTCGCTCCCCTCTTTAGATTCGTTGCATACCCATCGGGGAACATCAACTATTGCTGCACCCAAAAGAGAATTTCCCTCATAGCTGGCCTTCCAAGATTGAACCATGCCTTTGGCTTCGTCCAGTTCTGCTTTCCTTTCGGTTCTTTCATGTTTTGTAACGGCCTATCACATAGCGCCTCCAGATCGACTCTAGCCTTAGTATTATCCTTTGACTTCCCATCTATGCCGAACAATGTACCAAAAAGTGCCTCGGCGATATTCTTCTCAGTGTGCATCACGTCGATGTTGTGTGGGTAAAGGAGGTCTTTGAAGTAAGGCAGATCCCATAAGCATGTTTTGTGAGTCCACGCGTGCTTAGTATTATACCCCTTGAAGTACCCTGGACGTTGTGGATCTGGCTCGAGAGCGTTTAACTGTTCCAGGGTCTGTTGGCCTGTCAATGTAGGTGGTGCAGAGTTTTTGACAACTCTACCCCTGATGAAGTTCTTCTTGTCTTTCATGAACTTATGGCAAGGATCCAGGAACTGTCTATGCATGTCGAAGCAAGAAAACTTGCGACCGGCCTGAAGCCAACGAAACTCAAGAGCTCCCTTGCATGTGGGGCATGGGAACCTTCCATGCACACACCAGCCAACGAATAGCGCATACGCCGGCAAGTCATGCGTCGAGTACATGTACCAGACACGCATTATGAAGTTCCGTTTGCTAAAGGCGTCGTATGTCTTGAACCCATTATCCCAGGCTTCTTGCAATTCGTCCTTAAGCGGCTGCATGTACACATTCATATTTTTCCCCGGATAGTTGGGTCCTGGAATTATCAACGTCAGGAAAATGTTCTTTCTTTGCACAATCTGTCCGGGGGGAGATTGAGTGGAAAGACAAATACGGGCCAACAACTGTATTGGGCTGCCGTCATACCAAACACCGTGAACCCATCTGTGCTGATGCCGACTCGAGGATGCCTCGGATCTGCCGCTTTGTCAGCATGTAATTCATCAAACTTTTTCCACGCAACACCATCTGATGTGTGTACCATCATCAGATTCCCATCTGCATCTAGTTCGGTTCTTTTGCTTGTTTTGTGCCATGTCATCTGTCTAGCCGTCTCTTCGACCATGAAAAGACGTTGAAGTCTTGGTACGATTGGCATATACCGAAGAACACTAACGGGGATTTTGGTCTGTGTCTTCTCACCCATACCGTTGTCTACCACAATATACCTAGAAGACTTGCAAATGGGACAATAGTTCAAGTCCGCATAGTCAAGCCTAAATAAGGCACATCCTTTCTCACAGGCATGTATCTTCTCATAGGGCATCTTCAGTGCACGGAGGATTTTGTCCGACTGGTACAGGTTTGCAGGCATTACATGGCCTTTGGGTAGAAAGCGTCCAAATACTGTCATAATTGCGTCATAGCATTCTCTGCCCAAGTTGAACTGAGCCTTCAGAGCCATTACTTGTGAGATGGCATCCAACTGACAAAGCTCAGTGTGCTCGTGGAGCGGACGTTTTGAAGACTCCAACATTTCATTGAAGGCCTTTGCAGATTCCTCCATCTCCTCGTCCGAATCCCGAGCATCATCATAGTCTTGCACCATGTTTTCCATCCCGATACCATGCTCGTTGGTGCGACGATGATCCACCTCAGCTCGGTCACGTTGGGCAGACTCACCATGAAATGTCCACACCGTATAATCGGGCGTAAAACCACTCTTCTGCAGGTGTTTACCCATTTCAGCCTCTGTCTTCTTTTCCCAATTGCCGCATCGGAAACAGGGGCACGAGGTTTTCTTTTGGCCATTTGCAAATGCGGCTTGCACAAACCCCTTGGTTTTTGTGAACCATTCAGCGCTCCATTTGTTCTGACCAGTGTGACCGGTATACATTCACGCACGGTCACTCATCTTGACTTTTAGAGCTACTGGACACACAACAATTATATATGTAATTCACCATGTATATATTCATCAGTTGATCTACTTTGTCAATTTTATTACGTCCATGCAACCTACACTCTAATAGGTAATGATAGGTCCTAATCCCACCCGTGTATGTGTAGCTTGGGTTCGTTTTCCCATGCTATGCCCCGGATCCGACGCAAAATTTCGGCAGCACCTCCCCGCTGTTCTCCTGATACACGTCTCTGCAATAAACAGAGAGGATGTGTACCCGGAGAACAACAGGGGAGGCACTGGCGAAATTTATGCGTCGGATCCGGAGCAAAGCATATGGGAAAACGAACCCAATCTACACATACTCGGGCTGTCCATGGATAGCATTGGACAATTCGAAAGAATCAAGGTTATAAATATGCAAATGCATGCATATTTATAACTATGACGCTTTCGAACGGGAGACACATATTGATTACGCATACTGATGATTCAAGACACATATATAGCTAGCTATCAAGTTTCATCAGAATAGATCAAATAATTAATGGGGGAGGAGGACTTGTCATTTGTGCTCACCCATGAACGAAGGGGCAGAGCTCGTCAAACGCACGACGAGGTCGTCGAACACCAAACCTCGCAGCGATGAAACAACTACACATTTAAAACTACACGATCAACACAATTATATATGATGTTTTTCATAACAAAATCGAAAAATATATGACCTAACTAGTAATTCACAAATATATGACCCCGTCGGCCTTTGGAAGGCCAAAGAACACCTTTTCGGGAGGTGTCGGGGGTCGGGGTGGCCTGTCGTGTCGGGGTGCCGGGTCGGGGTCTGGGTACCGTGTCGGGTCGGGGTGTCGTGTCGATGTCGGGGTAGTGCCGTGTCGGTGTCGGGGTGTTGTTTCGGGGTCGGGGTGTGGTGTCGGGGTCAGGGTGTCGGGTCAGGCTCGGGGTCGGGGTGTCGGGTCAGGCTCGGGGGGTCGGGGTGTCGGGGTCGAGGGGGTCGTCGGGGTCGGGGTCGGGGTCGGGGTCGGGGTGTCGGGGTCGGGGTCTCGGGGTCGGGGTGTCGTGTCGGGTGCCGGGTCGGGGTCTGGGTACCGTGTCGGGTCGGGTTTTTTTCCTTTTTTTCCTTTTCTTCTTCTTCCTCTTCTTCCTTTTCTTCCTTTTTTTCCTTCTTCTTCTTCTTCTTCTTCCTCCTTTCCTTTTTCCTCTTCTTCTTCTCCTCCTCTCCTCTTTTTTCTTCTTCTTCTTCCTCTTCTTCTTTTTTCTTCTCCTCCTCCTTCTTCTTCTTCTTCTCTCTCCTCTTTTTCTCTTCTTCTTCTTTCCTAAAACTAAACTAAACCTAAACCTAAAACTAAAAAAACAGAAAAAGGAAAAAACTAAATCTAAACCTAAAACTAAACTAAAACTAAACCTATAAACCTAAAACTAATCCTAAAACTAAAACTAAATCTAAACTAAACATAAACCTAAAACTAAAAAAACAGAAAAAAAAAAAAAAGGAGAGAGAGAGCTCACCTGGGTGGAGGAGGGGGGCGGGGCGGCCTGAGGGGGGCGGTGCGGCCTGGGGCGGCGGAGGAGGGGGGCGGGGCGGCCTGGGGCGGCGGCGCCGGGCCGCGGGCCGGGGCCGGGGCGTGCGGCGGCCCAGGGGCAGGGCGGCGGGGGCGGCGGGGGCGACGGGGCGGGGGGCGCCGGGGGCGGCGGGGGGCGGGGGGCGGGGGGCGCTGGGGCGGCGGCGGGGGGGGCGACGGGGCGGCGGGGAGGGGAGAGAAAGAGAGAGAGGGGCGGGGTGGGGCGGCCGTTAACGTTAGTGGGGCCCTCCCTCTTTGTCGTCTGCCCCCCTTTGCCGTCCGCCTTTTTGCTCTTTGTCGTCCGCTAGCGGACGGCAAAGAGGGGGGGGCCGTTAGGTTTTTTTGCAGCTCGTCAGTGGGGCCCCCTCCCTCTTTGCCGTCCACTAGCCGACGGCAAAGAATCTTTGCCGTCTGCTAGCCGACGGCAAAGAACTGGCTGATGGCAAATTATGTCTTTGCCATTAGCCAGTTCTTTGCCGTCTGCTTTTTGGTAGCTGATGGCAAAGAGCTTCTTTGCCGTCAGCTAGCAGACGGCAAAGAGCTGGCAGATGGCAAAGTAGCTGATTCCAGTAGTGCTTATTCCATTTAGCTAATAACCTCTTGAGTTTGTATCTATCTTTGCAAGCTAAAATAGCCAAAGAAGCTTCTTTATCAAAAACATAACCCTCAGGAATAACAGGCAAGTCTTCATCATCAATTTCATCAGTATTATCAGATTTAATATTTTCAATCTCTCTAGCCCTAGCAAGTTGTTCATCAAGAAATTCACCAAGTGGCACAGTAGTATCAAGCATATAAGTAGTTTCATCATAAGTATCATGTATAGCAGAAGTGGCATCATCAATAACATGCAACATATCAGAACGAATAGCAGAAGCAGGTTTAGGTGTTACAAGCTTACTTAAAACAGAAGGTGAATCAAGTGCAGAGCTAGATGACAGTTCCTTACCTCCCCTCGTAGTTGAGGGATAAATCTTAGTTCTCGGATCTTTCAAGTTCTTCATAATGATAAGCAGATATAAATCCCAAGTGACTCAAAGAATAGAGCTATGCTCCCCGGCAACGGCGCCAGAAAATAGTCTTGATAACCCACAAGTATAGGGGATCGCAACAGTTTTCGAGGGTAAAGTATTCAACCCAAATTTATTGATTCGACACAAGGGGACAAGTATTAGCAGCTGAGTTGTCAATTCAACCACACCTGGAAACTTAGTATCTGCAGCAAAGTATTTAGTAGCAAAGTAATATGATAGTAGTGGTAACGGTAGCAAAAGGTAACAGTAGTAAAAGTAATGTTTTTGGTATTTTGTAGTGATGATAGCAATAGCAACGGGAAAGTAAATAAGCGAAGAACAATATATGGAAAGCTCGTAGGCAATGGATCGGTGATGGAGAATTATGTCGGATGCGGTTCATCATGTAACAGTCATAACCTAGGGTGACACCGAACTAGCTCCAGTTCATCAATGTAATATAGGCATGTATTCCGAATATAGTCATACGTGCTTATGAAAAAGAACTTGCATGACATCTTTTGTCCTACCCTCCAGTGGCAGCGGGGTCCTTACGGAAACTAAGGGATATTAAGGCCTCCTTTTAATAGAGTACCGGAACAAAGCATTAACACATAGTGAATACATGAACTCCTCAAACTACGGTCATCACCGGTAAGTATCCCGATTATTGTCATTTCGGGGTTAATGGATCATAACACATAATAGGTGACTATAGACTTGCAAGATAGGATCAAGAACTCTCATATATTGATGAAAACATAATAGGTTCAGATCTGAAATCATGGCACTCGGGCCCTAGTGACAAGCATTAAGCATAGCAAAGTCATAGCAATATCAATCTCAGAACATAGTGGACACTAGGGATCAAACCCTAACAAAATTAACTCGATTACATGATAGATCCCATCCAACCCATCACCGTCCAGCAAGCCTACGATGGAATTACTCACGCACGGCGGTGAGCACCATGAAATTGGTGATGGAGGATGGTTGATGATGACGATGGCGACGGATTCCCCTCTCCGGAGCCCCGAACGGACTCCAGATCAGCCCTCCCAAGAGGTTTTAGGGCTTGGCAGCGGCTTCGTATCGTAAAACATGATGAATTCTTCTCTCTGGTTTTTTTCTCCCCGAAACACAATATATAGAGTTGGAGTTGGAGTCGGAGGAGCTCCAGGGGGCCCACTAGGTAGGGGTGCGCGCCCCCACCCTCGTGGAAGGTGGTGGGCCCCCTGGCCTTCATCTTTTGCAGGTATTTTTTATATTTTCCAAAAAGTTGCTCCATGAAGTTTCAGGTCATTCCGAGAACGTTTGTTTCTGCACATAAATAACACCATGGTAATTCTGCTGAAAACATCGTCAGTCCGGGTTAGTTCCATTCAAATCATGCAAGTTAGAGTCCAAAACAAGGGCAAAAGTGTTTGGAAAAGTAGATACGACGGAGACATATCAACCCCCTGCCCATTTTGGGGCACACACAAGATCCCATGCCACCGCACAGTTGCCGCCATTTGCCTCCGCTTTTCGGCACCACAGAAACCCACGTCATACCTTATTCATGGCAGCAACCGTTTCGATGCAAGGTGTTGGTTGGTGCTGTTTTAGAGACAGTAAAGGGAAGTTTATTACAGCTGCAAATGAAAGATTTGAGGTGTGTTATGATGCATTCACAGTGGAGGCTATCTCTTTGAGGTTTGGTTTGAATGTAGATTGCCTGATTGGCTGCAATAAAATTGAGATCAATTCCAATAATATGGATGTGATCACAACCATGCATGAGGGGAACTCTACCAATGGCACTAATTCCTTCTTCATTACAAAACTTCATTATTTTGATTTTGTTTTAGTTTTTATTTTATTTATTTTTTCTTAAAGGGTAATACCAATGTCACTAATTCATTGTTTCTTTAGAAAAATTCATTAATTTGATTTTGTTTTAGTTTTTATTTTGTTAGAAAACTTCATTATTTTATTTTTGAGTAGTACGGAAGACATGGATCAAATACCGATGCCACTAATTCATTATTTTTTTAGAAAACTTATTTTTTGCAACAATTTCACTGTTATATACTCCCTTTGTCCCAAAATTCTTGTATAACTAGATACATCCGTATTTAGACAAATCTAAGATAATAATTTTGGGACGGAGGGAATAGTATTTATTTCTGCATATTATAAAAAGCATAATTTCCGTGTAAATTGTGTGCAGATTTCATCATTATTTGTTTTAGTTCTTTCCATTTTCTTACCAATGCTAGTAAATTCATTCTTCCTTAGGAAAACTTTGTTTGTTGTTATTTCTTATTTTAGTATATTAGCTTGGTATATGGGGAATGAGAAGGCTAGAGAAACTAGAAGTTTTTGTGTTCTGTTATGTTACACATAGTTGCATTGTATTATTTTTATTTTTAAATTTGTATTTGTTAATCTACTCTCATGATTCATTTTTCCTTACAAACGAATTTGTTCTTCTTTGTTTTTTTACTTTGTTTAAGTTGTTGTCTGTCACTTCTCGCCGGATGCCTAGAAGTAATGATGACATGTGAAAGTATGCATCAAGTAGTGGAGTTTTGGCATGCATGGTAGTACATAAATAACCCAACTCATAACATTAGGACATGCACATAGTCTAAGTTGGCATGTCTCTGTTGTTAGCTC
This sequence comes from Triticum urartu, assembly GCF_003073215.2. Lineage (NCBI taxonomy): Eukaryota > Viridiplantae > Streptophyta > Magnoliopsida > Poales > Poaceae > Triticum > Triticum urartu. Next base: position 535,728,877 of record NC_053026.1, on the reverse strand, counting down.
ATTCATGTGTCCTTCCGCTCCAGTACTCTATACGATCAACCAGACCGATCTCTTGACATTGATGTTGAGTACGTGTGTAGCGTCGCTGAGTATGTAGGATTTGGAGGTGACATGAATTTGAATGCGAGTCTCACCTGATCGAGCAACACAAGGGCCAAGGTGCTTTTATTTACGGTCTGGTTGCTCCAATGTATTTTGCAAAACTCGATTCTATGACTATGGACAATTGTTTTCTTAAATATTTAGCAAGTTTCAGCTTGGCATCTTCGACAAATAAGATGTCGACAAGTAAGTAGGAATACATTACAAGGTCACTCGGTGGCGGGGCGTGAAGCAAAAATGAGAGGGGGGCAATTTTTTCAGATTTACTACCAAGCAACAAGAAGAAAAATGCAAGTTTTTGCCTGTATCAGCTATTCGGAATCATATGACATACTATACAACATAATTACAATGGCTTTTCGAGTTGATCTCCCAGCTTGCAACTTGCAAAAAAAAAATCACCACCCCCACGAATTTGTAGCTATAGCCTGTAGATTCAGTTCATTGCTTGATTTGAGAAAGAATTTAGGAGAAAAAAGGGGCACACCAGTTAAGAAGATGGGGACATGGGATTTAGATTTAAAGGCGGCTTAGTGCAGTTGCTTAGGCGAAACAATGAGAAGGAAGAAGACATGAAAGGTTCCACCATGGTCACTTAGGGATAGCCACTTTTCAGGTAGTTGCCAAGCGTTTGGTTGAGAGATGGCTAGGGATATGGGCAGCCAAGATTCCTAGATTATGCTCTTAAAATGTGGCTGAGCCCATCCGCGATAATTTGGTGGATATAGCCAACCACCCCGCTCGCGAAACGTTTTCTTCGTCTCTCTCTCTCTCTCTCTCTCTCTCTCTCTCTCTCTCTCTCTCTCTCTCTCTCACCTATCTAAGTTCCCCATCTCATCTCTTTCTCTGGCCTCGTGCGGCGGCGTAGGTCACGGCGGCGACACATCAAGGGCGAGATTGGTGGCCGGATTTAAGCGGCGGTGACTGCTTCCAGGGCGTGTGGGGGTAGAGCTAGCCATGTCACGGTGGAGGCGCCAGCCAAAGAGCGCGGGAAGGCAGGCATGTTTTTGATCGGCGATGGTGTATTCGATCTTGGGCCGCGACGCGGTCAAGGTACAGCCGCTCTCCCTTCTCCTTTCACCTTCCTCCGGTCCTCTCTCACTATCCCAAGCTCTCTATTGTGAGATGGTGAACTAGTGCGGCAGGGAACAACGAACCACAGTGCATGATGGGCGAGCCGTGCTAATTTGCATGAGAGGTGGTGGCCACCGGCTAGATCTCCTCCACCGCCGGTCACTGGTGCCCCTGCGATGCCATCCCGTTCTCAAAGTGCTTCTGCTCACATCGGTTGCATGTTCTAGAGCAGTGAAGCCTGATGTGTCCATATGTTTGAGTCGTCGGGCTATGAGCTTGAGGTGTAAAATGGACATCATATTTCTTTGGCAAATATGTTCATACATGTGTGATATAATTGATGCACGCAAATTTATGTAGCTTATTTTCTTAATACATATAGTCATATTGTTTCACAACTCATGTGTCAATGTGAGAATTAATTATTTTAAAGAAATAATAATTAAATTTGTGTGTGAAGAGGTAATCTCATTATTTCCAAAAAGAAAAAGTAATCGTAGCCATCCATCCACTTTTTATCAATGCAACCAAACAAAAAAACATGTCTATTTTTCTATCTCCCATCCTTATAATCAAACAAGCAAAATAAGTTGTCTCCAACCATGTGGCTAGGGATATCACCAGCCAATCCCTCGCCGCCCTCAAGCCAAACACCACTTTCAAGGATTCAGGGAGTGGGAGCAGCTGGGAGGAGGAAGAAGACTCCACAATTGCCATGGGGAAAACCGGAGGAGAGTGAGGGGAGTAGGGGATGCTGTGAGAAACTAAGGGCTCAGCCTGCTCTCCCCGAACCAAAGACGAAGGGGTGGCCACATCCCGAAATTGTCCCCACATAGCTTCGCCAGTGAGGTCACACTACTTCAACAAATCAAAGACCGCAGAAGGTAAAATGGTGAACAAACCATCATCTATTTATACTAAATATTTTTATCTTTTCATAGATCATTTGTTCGCTAAATATTAACTTTAATTTTTGATGGTACATGCATTAACTTGCAATTATATTATTTAGAAACATTACAACCGAGCACTTTTCCAGCCCTCTCAGGCTATTAGTATCTCAACCGTCGGATCTGCACTTCTAGGCGTTTTTGGCCGTTGGATGCACCTTCCACCCCGCTGGGAGCCCTAAACGGACTGGGCCGATGCTCCCGCAACAAAATCAGCGATCTGCTGTTGTTTGGGCCTGCCGGACCGATGCTCCCACTACATGCATGAGCAGTCCTCCCCTCGCCCCCACTCCCTGACGGCCTGACCTCTCGTCTCTCGTCTCTCGTCTGGGATTCAGTTGCGCAGCCACTGCCGAAATCCCCATCCCCATCCGTGGAAGGACGCCTCTTCTTCGCCCAGCCGCCGCCATCCTCCTTCTCACGTTTTTACCCTCAAGATGCAACAGGAAGAATCCCCTCCCCGCACCCTCCACTCCACCCGATCCCTCCAGGTGCGCCGCCGCTGTGGTCGTATCCGCAGAGAGAAATAGAGAGAGGTGTGGTGAAAATGTCAACGGCGGGCCAAACGGATCGCCAAGCACATCATGCGGAGTGGAGCTACTCAGATCGCTGCCCTTCTAGACCGAGCCTCCAAATCTCGCACGAAAAAAGGAGATCATGGCGAAGGAGGCGGCCGGAGTCACTTCCTCCATCCGTCCTCTACAGGTCTGTGTATCTCTCCTACTTCTGTGCATCCTCCGTCACCGACCAACCCAGTCTCATTCCAATCCCTCGTGTGCGAGTGATCGCCTGATGCGAAGCGACACGAAGCCATGCGTGCTTCACCGATCGATGCGGGGCGAGGCGATGTAGGGCTTCACCGATCGATGCAGGGCGAGGCGATGTAGGCAGCCGATGCGGGGAAGGAGAGGGGTTTGGAAGCGGCTGTCGTGGCGCGTTGGTTGAACTCGCAAGGGCTACTATGTGGTTGCAGCGGACACCTCTCGGGGAAAACCTAGGCTAGGCACCGACTTCACCGTTCTGGTCCTTCGGACCCGATCTGAATCTCTTCCTGCTTGTCAAGTAGGTCGTCAGCCACATGTGCGTTGCCATCCAAGTTCCAAGATGGCCTCTGCCCTGCTGCACTTACTACACGCTGGTCGTCCTTGCATACAGGTACATCTCAAGATGGCCGCCGCCCTGCTGCACTTGCTCCACGTTGGTAGTCGCTTGCCTACAGGTACAGTTCTCCTTCCCCCTTATGCCATATGCCTAGGCCACAGGGGAATGCCATGCTTCAGACGATGAAAACACGAGAATCATCCCAAAAGAAATGGCTGTAGACACTCTCATGCAGCTTGCTAGGTCTTAGAATATCTGCTTTACGCGAGAGCTTTGACATGATACAAGGCCCCTGACAATTATCACTGATACACTCAATTGAATCATGTGAGTTCCATTGTATCTATTTAATCATTTTTTTCTACTTGTTCAAGATATTCCAAATAAACTCAAATTTCTCTTAATTCTTTTATGTACAGTTTGATCGTTTTCTGAAGTGTAAAATTTATGTTGGTGATACTTTTTTAATTGGTTCTTTCTCTTTTACAGAATTGAGCAGAAAGAAAAGAATATGATTTTTTGTTTGCTTTAACAATGAAAGGTTCGTACTTGGAAAATACTTCAATTCTGTCACAGGAGTTGATGCTCAAGTTTCTTATGCATTTAAATCTGAGGGGAAACCACATGCAGAAAAATTCAAGAATCAGTTGTATAACCAGGTTTACCAACATCTATGTGTTTCTCTTATTTATTTTGTGCATTCATTACTATTTTTAATTTCTCTCTTCATCTCTTGAAATTAGTACAGTAACTAATCCACTCTCTGATTTGTTGTGCAGCAACTATACTAGAAGCTGGGATGTACAACGAGGATGGTTACGTGCCTCTTTTAAGTTATCCAGTGTTACATTAATTCTTTTCTTTGTACTAATTTGGTAAAAAAAGTGGAATTCCATCTTTGAAAAATGATGTTAGTGAGCATCTCAATTTAAATTTTTACATTCCAAAATAGTCAAGTTTTTTACGTAACATTTTATTTGGCTCGCATAATTCTTGAATGCCTTCCATGGGATGACAGGAATCTTGCTCATCTAGCAAAATAAAAGATTTCGAAAAAAATTGGAAGGTGGGAAAACTTGGAATTTCTCGGAGGTATTGTGATGGCGGTGCCCATGTAGTTTGGGAAATTTTGCTTTCAGCTTGGATGAAGCTTTGTCATAAATGACGGCACATATAATCTTAAAGGTAAGAGGCTTTAGTTGCTTATAAGTAATAAGGTTTATACATCTTGCGGTGGATTCAACCTACAAACCTCATAAAGTGCTCCCCCAGTGTCCGACTAATCAAACCCTGAAAGCTTCCGCTGATGGTATTTAAAAAAAGTTGTGTGGTTACAGGTTTCCTACATGTTTTTGGTCACCATGCATTTCCTTCCCATTTAATAAATGAATTCGCACAAAATAAATAGTCAAATTTTAACTTCTGAGATAGGGCAAAGTCAATAACAGTGGAACATATAGTATGTTAAATGTTGATTGCTCTGGCTTACATGATGATAGATTGCTTCTTGAAAGCTCTTTTTGTAAAGAGTAATGCTTATACTGGATATTTGAGGGGAGGTTTAACTCAATAGATATTGTTACAGATTGTTTTCTTCTTATTTTTTGAGTCTACCTGATTTGTGAGTTTAGCACTGTAACGATTGATATCTAGAACTCTTTTAAATTGGTGTCATAGTTGCTTTACCCATTACTGACTTACCATTCTCAAACTTTTTGTATCACATATTTTTGTGACTCTGCACTTGTCTGCTGCCTCTAGGTAAAATTTCTAAGCAGAGATAACCATTGATATATGTGTTACAATACTTACTATGAGCCATATGTGAGCCCTTTTCCTTGCAGTTTTATGGTTTTTTTCATTTTCTGTTGTCCATCAATTAGTTGAACCATTAACATGACTGCAGACTATTTCATAGGTGAGCCTGGGTCCATGACTAAGATTTCGTCCCGCTAGCGCAGCCTGAGCCCACTAAACATTACTTTTATTGTACTAGGAAAATATTTAGGCTCGGAGAAAATAAGTAAAGAATAATATTCTTTAGGTTATGAGCTTATCGTTTCTGAAGCTTGGCCAGCTTCGATCATCATGACCATCTATGACAATAATAAATTGAATATTTCTCCTTTTTTACTATATTTGTAGTGGACTTATCGTTCGTATGGGTAATGTAGTTTACTAATTCCGTGAGAAGTACCAAGAGGACACAATGTTACAATTGGAACTATTTGTAGCTCTTGACTTTCCTGGTTAGGTTGTTATCCCATGGAATAACTCTCTTTGTTCTGCCTGTTTAGGATAGACTCTGACTTAACCAACTTCGGCACTCTGAAGTTTTGCTACAGTGCTCTTCTCTAGCTGCTGAGCTCCCTCATTTTGTGAGATTTAGTTAATCTATGCGTTCCTCTTATTCCACAAAGTAGAAAGTTGGCAAACTATTTGACCATGTGTACGATTACATGCAATTATGAGTATAACATTTCGTGTATTTCGTTACAGCCCAAGCTAAGATATCTTCATTTTATTATAAGATCAAAGATACATAATCAGTAAATCTACATGCTTTCTTATATCATATTGCTGCATATTAATTATTTGTGTTGTACTAATGTAGGATGTGGTTGTATTTGATCGAAAGATCCAGGTTGGGAAAGGCACATTTCTTTGACAAGCACAAGTAATGGAAGGACCAAAAGATCCATATTAGGAGGACACAGTTCCAAGGTACAAGCACATGTCATGGAAGTATTGCTACCAGTGGTTGTAAAGTCCACATATCAGTATGTGATGTGGATGAATGATGTTATATCTTCTTGCTTTGTATGTCTAATTTTATGATGGTGAATTGATGGATGTTGACTATTGGACAAGTGATGCCAATTATTTTACCTTGCTAATTTCTAATGAGTAATGCAAAATTTTGTCTCGGATAAAAATGACTTTACTTTCCAATTTGGTGATCAAGAACTCCCTTATATACTTATGGAACTTATTATCACTATATTGTCAAAATAGACGGGTGCGGCAACGCGCGCCATCATGGATCTAGTAATAATAACCACAACACACATTGTAACTCAAAGTGTGATGTTATACAATCCAAATGTTCGTGCTTTCAAGTACGAAGTGTATAAGTATAGTGTTATTAGCCATGTGGGTTATGTTATTTTATCTCAAAGGTAGTACAAAAATATCTTAGTTAATCAGAATCCCATCTAAATTTAAGAATTTTGATATATCCACAAATGCAAGAAATACCCTAATAGAGTTTCTAGAGTAAGATTTTATAGATTAGTTGTGACCAATAGGAAATTCTAGAGTATATGTGTTATCTAGTGTTTTCTCCCTGATTTCCGCCCCTTCCCTTAGAAGCTGGCACCACTTTTTTGCTTCATCCTTTCCACTAACAAATCTTTCATCATTCTTGTCCTTGAAGGTATATAATTGGTGGGTGTGCATCTGTATTTCGTCAATGATCACATAAGTTTCCGAGTGTCTCGCCGATCCATGCATGGACATGATTATTGTTGGAACCCTCGCAAATTGATAAACATTCTGGATATGATTATATGTTTAGAGTTCAAGCCAAAAAGCCAATAACGTGTGCATGTGATAAGCATGACAAAAACTATCACATTTTTGCCTAGAATTGTATTTTTGATTTAGGTCCCGAAGGAAGAAATTCATTGTCATGCCGACAAAAGACGAGAGACAAGTTCAACCCACAATATGGCACATCAAATGTACTAGCATACATGCACACGTCAGATGAAAACTTGTATAAACCCTCCGTCGGTTTCGTATGCGCCTGATATAGTTTGTGCCGTTTGTGCCATTGTCCATTGAGGAAAATGGCTAAACGCTGCAAATTCCATAAAAACCAGGTTTACAAAAATTCCCAACTTTGTAGTAAGGGCCTGTTTAGAAACTCTCCGTTTTCCAAATCCGTTTCAGAAGTTGATGGAGTTGTAACTAAAAACGACGGAGCAAAGAAAAAGAAGCTCCACATTATGAGATTTCAGGGAGCCGGAGGGCTGCCGAACAGCTCCTAAGTACTCCCTGACATCAGGCCTGGCACGAATCTTGGCGCCGCTGGTCGGGTCAAAAGTCAAACCCGGCAGCATCCGATCCCCCCCCCAACCCAACCCAACCCCCCCCCCCCCCCCCCTACATAGCAACCGGCCTCACACTTTCCCCTTTGGCGCGTTTCCCCCACCTCTCCTCCCGTGCTCCCACCAAATCCCCCGCAATTCGAACCCATCAATGGCGACCAGGTGCGCCGCCGCGGCCGATCTGCCCGCCGGCCGCCCCCGCAAGCGGGCCCGGCACGGATGGGACGTCGCGCCAGCGACCAAGGTAAACAGACGCCCCCATTTCCCCTCCCTTCTACGCACCCCGCCCTCGCCCGATCCGCCGATTCGGGGCGCGGTTCGACGAAATTCGTCCGCGGTTTCGTTAGCCCTAGCATGATCAGGGCATTTTGTGTCTGTTCAGAGGTGTAGCATGAGCTGGACGAGGCGCGGTCCGTGTAGATCTAGCTCGCGCGGGTCGTGCTTAGCGGGAATTTTGGCGCAGAATCCAACGTTTAGAGTGTCGTGTGTCTGATGCTAGACCTGCTTAGGCTGCGATTGATTGATTGAACTGCAGATACCGTTGGCTCTGCGATTGTGTAGAGCTGTTACAGGCCATCGTCGGTCAAATTAGGATGTTGGACCAAATTACCCCTGTAATTTTCTTTTGTCTGTGGTTCTCCCTCGGGCCTTGTTTGCTTGGGGTTCGGGTGCTTAGTTTTGTACAACTTTCAGCTTATCATGATGTTGTTGAATTTAGTACAATTCATGTTTAACTTGATACACCTGTGTTCACCGCCTAAAATATATGTGAAATACCTGGGTGGTTCTACATTATTATTGTCTAACATAAATCGCTTCATCTGGTGAGAACTATGGGTGGCATTTTCAGAATATTCGGTGGCTCAAATTTACGCGTACGAATAGCGTGTAGCATACTAAGTGTCATTTTCTTTGTTAACACGAGTGCTTTCAGGTAAGCTATTTTTGCATGATGCTATAAATGCTATAGGTTTATTACTGTGTCTGTGCTTTGTTTATTTTGTGTTCCACTTGAGAACATTAACATCAGATGGGTATTATATTTTCTTTTCTGCATGAAAAACTTGAGTGATCGATGTGTGTAGGCTCAGATAACATTTTGTGGGCAAGAAGTTGGCGATATGACCACCCTGGTATTGCCGTCACATCCTCCGGACTATACTTGCTTCTCTCTGCTCTCAAAGGGTGTTGCTCGAAATGCTTCCCCTCCTCGGAGAGAAGACGATAAAGATGGCCATTATGTATTTGCTGTTGGAGAGAATTTGACCTCTCGCTGTAATTACACTTGACCATCATTATTTGAGTATAATGACTGTGTTTGTGACCCTTAGCATGCAGGAAACTTCTTTTTCCATTTCCCTTTTTCCTTTTTAATAAAAAATGTTTTAGCATTGGTTAAACTGCACTACAGAAAACTAGAGATGTATCAATATGTTGAATTTGTTCATTTTGCAGACATATGGTACCTGCTTATGTTCCTTGGTTACTCATCTAATGTTCTGTCAACAAATATCTTTAAATCCATGATTTAACTTCTTTTACAAAAAAAAACAGGTTGATATAGTTAGTTTCACGTTAACTCAAATTCGTTTTCCATCTTCGAATTTTCAAATAGTTTTTGGATTTCCCCTTTTCTTGTGTAGGGTTTTTACATTTGACTTTATTTCCTTGGTTTCGGGTGGTTTGAAGTCTACAAGGTTTTACATGCTGGCCTATTTTGTAGCTGCACCAGATGATGTTACTGTTATTTCTTAGTGTTAACACAAACATGTCTTTTTGCAAAGTGCATGCTAGTTATCTTTGTTTGCACAAATTGTCTTAAATTATTGAGCTCCTTGGAAGGCTCTGTTCTCATACCTCTTCTCACTATTTTTGCAGATAAAATATACAGAAAGATGGGCGAAGGTTAGTATTTTCTTATGGTCACGAGTATAGTTTTGTGAATTCTTAAGTCAATGAATTTGTGACACCAATGTTGCTCAGATCCACCTGATATTGTCTAGTAACTACCATTTTATATTTGCAATAATATTGGAATGTCTTTGTCTGTTTAGGTACTTTTGGTCAGGTGCTGGAATGTTGGGACAGGGAAAGAAAAGAAATGGTAGCTATTAAAATTGTTCGTGCTGTAAACAAATACAGTGACGCAGCAATGATAGAGATTGATGTGCTGCAGAAGCTCGCAAGAAATGACGCCACAGGAAAACAGTAAGTTATACATCTAACTCTTCTACCTCCACAAGGAGCTAAATAAATAAGTACGGTATGGAGTAAATTGTGTATTTATTTTTCGTGTCATGTTGCTAAAGAAATAAGTTACATACTCCTGAGTGTTTTTGCAGCTGTGTGCAAATACGGAACTGGTTTGACTATCGTAACCATATTTGTATTGTAAGTTTATATGCTTTGATTCATAGAATTTCCCCAACTTGTTTGTTAGACTTGGGGTCCAGTTAGTCAATAAATTTCAATGACTCAACAGGTTTGCGAGAAGCTTGGCCCAAGCTTGTATGACTTTCTGCGGAAAACTGCCTACCGCCCATTTCCAATCGACCTAGTTCGTGAGCTTGGAGAGCAACTTTTGGAATCTGTCGCATGTGTGTAGAGACAGTACTTTTGCAAACCTCATATATTTTGTACTTGCTTTGTTTTCTATTAAGATTCTCTATTTGTTTGCTTTTCTTTTTCTCAGTGCGCTTATTCTTCTATATCTTATCTTGGACTGGGTTCTTTCTGTCATTTTCGGAAAAAAATGAGTAGACCCACATACATTTTTCTATTCTCTTTTGTTCCTGATTTTTAGGCTATCTGCTTTTGTGTGTATTTGGGTGCTCATAATTTGGTTCATATGCTTCTGTGTCATGTATCTTGATATGTATCTTACCTCATTGCAGTTATGCATGGCCTGAAGTTAATTCATACTGATCTAAAACCAGAGAACATTCTCCTTGTTTCTTCAGAGGATGCTAAGTTAGCTGAAAACAAGGTATGTATTACCATTGCATAACACCGAATAACTGTTAAGTTGCAGGAAATTTTTTTCCTTAAAATTTGCACCATGTCCAAAGCAGATAAAAGTCGTGTTCAGTATAGTTCTGTGTTAAATACAGCATGCTGCATTATTTTTCCTAATTGTATAATGTTTAAAATCTAGGATGGATCATTCTCAAAGAAGGTGCCAAAATCAAGTGCGATCAAGTTAATCGACTTTGGTAGCACAGCATATGATCATCAAGACTGTAGCTACATTGTCTCTACTAGGCACTACCGTGCTCCTGAGGTTATTTTGGGTATGAATTTGGACATGACTGGCTATTAGGTGCACATACTTTTGATTGTTTATCAAATACTGGAACTGACTTTCCCTGGTCTTGTGTTAGGGCATGGGTGGAGCTATCCATGTGATATATGGAGCATTGGTTGTATACTCGTTGAGCTTTGCTCGGTATGTGTTTGTATATCTTGTCTGTCTTTGTCTTGGGAAAGGTTCATGTGCATGTATGATTGAACTGGCCTCTTATGTTTTACAGGGTGAGACATTATTCCAGACCCATGAAAACTTGGAGCACTTGGCAATGATGGAGAGGGTTCTAGGTCCTCTCCCACGGCACATGCTGGAAAGAGCCGAGTATGTTTATTAATTATCCGCTACCTGTGTTATTGCCACTATTATGATCTAATGCCATTGCCACCTATGCGATTAGTTTTGATGGTTGACCTTTTTGCCTTGTGTAAATTCAGCCACCATGCGCAGAAGTACATCAGAAGAGGAAGGTTGAACTGGCCAGAAGGTGCAACGACACGGGAGAGCATGAGAGCTGTTCTCAAGCTGCCTCGCCTCCAGGTACGCAAACAGGACGAGCTTCCCTATTAGTTTCTGGGGCATTTCAATTTTTTTCTGGCCCTGAAATCTAGTGCCAGTGGCTCTTAAGTTTCCTTGTTTGGATTCAAGATGTATTTGTGTTTCTCTGCTGCAGTGACATGGTATTTGCTTAAGTTTGTCGGATTGTTTAATAACCACCTTCATCCAATCCGGGAATGCAGAACCTGGTGATGCAGCATGTGGATCACTCTGCTGGGGACCTGATCGGGCTGCTGCAGGGCCTCCTGGCGTACGAGCCTTCGGCCAGGCTGACCGCTCAGGAAGCCCTGAGCCACCGCTTCTTCAGGAGGCACCGTGAAAGGCGGTCGCTATGACCAAGCAACAATGTCCGCGGCTGACCCAAACAAACACTGACAGAAACCTATGAGGATTTGCAGGCTTGCAGCAAGGAAATAACAAGCTTGAGTTGTATCTGAATCTCCCTGGATATAACAGGACAGGGAGCAGTAGCCATAGTTAAAAGTTCAGAAGAGGCTTCGTGTGTTGTGGCTTTATGTACTATATAGCTGAAAGAGAATTCAAAAGTCTCACTGTCTTGTATTCAAACTCTGGCATGTTCCCTCGCAGCGGAAGCTGGGGCAAATTAAAACAAACCGTCGAAGCTGTGTATGTTTACGCCCCTAGAAATGGTATGGTAAAAGATCAAAGTTTGTGCTGAATACTATATCTTCTGGTGGTTTCTGTTTGAGAATCCTAAATCTTGCGGGTGGTCTATGGACCAAATTCAAATGCGCTTTCACTATGTCTTAGATGCCATATTCAGATATTTTCTTCCGTTATCTTTAATGATACCATGACTTTTTTGAGGTTGTTAAAACCCAGGTTTAGTCACGGAAGCCATTCAACAGATTGCATATCTCCTACTTGCTGTTTTTTGTATGGTCAGGGTTGTTTTGTGTCCACAAAATAAACGAATGGTATTACCAGCCAACCAAAAACGGTAAAGATGGTTACCACTGGTAGGCAATCACACACAAGATTTGTTGGGTTGAATCCATGGATTTTAAAGCGCTAGCTAGTTATTAGCATTGTTGCAAACTGTTCTGTGTAAAGGAGGTGTCCAGTAAAAGGCCAGCAACTACGACCCTGGTTATCATGTCTTAAGGAACAACACTTCATATTTCTTCAAGTTTTAACTCTGCTTTGCAGATAAAGATTGACCCTGGTTGTTGAACACTGATCAATGATCATGTTTGCTATTTGTAGATGACGTGGCTCTAGAATATGATCCTGTCATGTTGTCCACATATGAAAAGAGAGCGGGCCTGCAACTGGCAGAAGTGCTCAAGGATATAAACCAAGAGTGAAATCATATTCTACGCAAAAGGGCGAATATGAAGAGCATAGCATAGGATCCCTTCCCTTGGACATCGAAGTAGTACCGGGTAGTCTGAAGCCACCATCTAAGCAACAACTACCGCTACTCCTATCCACATGATGAAGGGATATCGATAGTCCGAGCCTAATACCAAACAAACATCGCACCAAAACCTAACATCTAAAGCCGGAGGCCCCAACCAAGCCACATACTCAAACCGGTCCGACGCACTCTCATGTGTCATCGCCGCCGTCTTCCACCAATCCATCTCCAGAGCAGAAAATAACGCACCGACCTTGCCAGGCCTCTCTGCCATCGACGCCACCATGACGCAGACAGTGTCCTCCTCCCGCGCGAGTCCATCTCCGCGCATCGGACGCCGAGTCTCCACTGCGCCACGCTGCCGAGATCTGCTGCCATCAATGTGTAAGATTAGGCACTGCTCCACCAAAGAAGCCATCCACTGCTCCCTCGAGCCCGCGTACACCTCCAAGAATGACGCCCCCAAGGAGGAAACAACATAGAGGGCTGCCGTCATCCGATCTACCGATTTAGGGTTTCCCCGGAGGTAGCATATAGAGGTCCAAAGCTTCTCCACAGCGATGCCTTCAAGAAGGTAATGACACAAAAGAGTGCTGCCATCGCCGGTCTTGGCAACAAGCTGAGAACGAGGTTTTCACCCGGATCCGCTCGATGAACCTCCATCAACCATCGTGTGCACGACTTGCAACTGATCTGAGCCGCCGCGCAGCAAGCAGGCCATACCGGCCAGATCAGATCTGTCAGGAGGCCAGACCACTCATTGCGCCGACACGTCCACCAGGCCCTCCATGTTGCCGCCTAACGCAGCCAACGCCGCAGCCCAAAGCAAGGCATGCCGCCGCGCCCGCAGCCATCAACGCCCGAGGCGCCGCCGGCGGTCAAGGCAGGGACGCTCGCCGCGCCGCCAAGGCAGATCGGCCGCGCCTCCTCACACAGCAGGGCTCCGCACCATCCCCATGGCGCAGGAGAGAGGGAGCCCTCCGGCCATCGCCATCGCCCCCCCCCCCCCCCCCCCCCCCCCCCCCCCCCCGGGCTGTAGGCCAGCGTCGTCCTTCGGCGGCAGCAGAGGGAGGGAGGGAAGTAGGGAGAGCCCTCGATGGCTAGGGTTTCATCCCCACCCGAGTCGCACGAGCGGGGGCGACGCGGGCGTCTTGGCAAGGCTCTCAACAACAAAAAATTAGGTGGGCCAGGAGTGGAGGAGAGTTCAAACGTATTTTATGGCCGGACGCTTCGACAAAGTTTGACAAGATACATCCTGTCGGTAGAAAACAGGTGTTGACAAAAGGAAAAAGAAGACAAGAAGCATGAGCACTACAAGAAGGCCAAGTGCTCTCTGTCGACAAGTGAAGTATATGTTTTTTCTCTCTTTTTTTGATTGATGGGAAGTAAAGTAAAAGATAGATGAGTCTTGTATTCAAACTCTGGTATGTTCCCTCACAGCGGAAGCTGGGGAAAATTCGAACAAACCGTCGAAGCTGTGTATGTTTACGCCCCTAGAAATGGTATGGTAAAAGATCAAAGTTTGTGCTGAATACTATATCTTCTGGTGTTTTCTGTTTGAGAATCCTAAATCTTGCGGGTGATCTATGAACCAAATTCAGCACAGTAGTTCAACTGCACTTTCACTATGTTTTAGTTGTCATATTCAGATATTTTCTTTCATTCTCTTTATTTATACCACGACTTTGTTCAAAGGTGTTGAAAATCAGGTTTAGTCACGGAAGCCACCCAACAGAATGCATATTTCTCACCTCAAAAAGAAAAGAAAAAAAGAATGCATATTTCTACTGTTTTGTGTGTGGCCAGGGTTGTTTTTGTGTCCACAATATAAAACGAATGCTATTACCAGCCTGCCAAAAAGGGTCAAGATGGTTACCACTGGTAAACAATCATAGTTGGGTTGAATCCATGGATTTTTTAAGCGCTAGCTAGTTATTAGCATTGTTGCAAACTGTTCTGTGTAAAGGAGGTGTCCAGTAAAAGGCCAGCCAACTATGACCCTGGTTGTCATGTCTTGAGGAACAGCACTTTATGTTTCTTTAAGTTGTAACTCTGCTTTGCAAATAAAGATTGACCCTGGTTGTTGACACTGATCAATGATCATGTGTGCTATTTGTAGATGACGTGGGCTCTAGAATATTATCCAGACATGTTCTCCACATATGAAGAGAGCGGGCCTACAACTGGCAGAAGTGCTCAAGGATATAAACCAAGAGTAAAATCAACCAGTCAGTTTGGCAAGTACAGAGGGCGAATATGAAGAGCATAGCATAGGATCCCTTCCCTTGGACATATATACATTGAGATACATTTCCACTTTGCTAGAGAAAAGTAAGATGAGGTGCATCCATTCAACAAGGAATTTGGAGGAATTCAAACGTATTTTATCCCCGGATGCTTCAGCAAAGTTTGACAAGATACATCATGTGGGTGGAAAACAAGTGTCGACAAAAGGAAAAAGAAGACAAGAAGCCTGAGCACTATAAGAAGGCCAGGTGCTCTCTGTCGACAAGTAAAGTATACGGTTTTTTTCTTTCACTTTTTGATTGATGGGAAGTAAAGTAAAAGATAGATGACGAGGAGGAGGAGTTGGCGCCCACGAATTTCAGCCCAGTCGACAGACACAGATCAAAATCAAATCAATGGCAGGCACTTGCTTGTTCGTGGGGTGGCCACTCACTCTCTACTAGTTGCAACAACGCACATGTTGTAGAAACTATAAATAACGATAGATGCAACACCCAAGCAGTTTGTACACCAAGAGCGCCTGTGAATCACTCACTAGAGCTGAATGAATCCCATGGTGAAATGCTGCCTGCTGCTCCTCCTCTTCTTGGCGGTTCTCTTGCCTGAGGCGCGCGCGACCTCGTGCCACTCCGATGACCTACACGCGCTGTGGGGCTTCGCCGGGAACCTTAGCAGGGGGGCCGTTCTCCTTCGCGCCGCGTGGTCCGGCGCCATGTGCTGCGCCTGGGATGGTGTGGGTTGTGACGCCGCCAACGGCCGCGTCACGTCGTTGTGCCTTCCTGGACATGGCCTTGTGGGGTCCATCCCAGGAGCCTCCCTCGCAGGCCTCGCGTGGCTGGAGGAACTCGACCTCGGCTACAACAGCTTGCACAACATCTCAGGGGCGCTCACCATGCTGCGTGGGTGCCAGAACCTCACCACGTTAATTCTCACCAAGAATTTCGGCGGCGAGGAGCTACCAGGCGATGGCTTTATTGGGTTCAAGAGCCTCGTGATGTTCGACCTTGGTGATTGTGCTCTCAAGGGCAGGGTTCCGGGATGGTTATCTCAATGCAAGAACTTGGAGGTCCTTGACTTGTCCCACAACCAACTGGTCGGCACCATCCCGTCGTGGATTGGTAGGCTTGATCACCTTTGCTACTTGGATCTCTCCAACAATACATTGGTTGGCGAGGTACCCAAGAGTTCTAAGGGCCTCAACACCTCTGGGTGTTCACCAGGTATCAGTTTCACTAACATGTCATTGTATCTGAAGCATGGCGGAAGAAGCACACTTCGCCGACAACTTAATCATGCCCCAAATGTCATAGCTGGGACCAACAACATTGTCAAATCTGGGAGCAACAACGTTGTGGCTGGGAACGACAACACTATCATATTTGGGAATAACAACGCCGTATCCGGGAGCTACCAGGTCGTATATGGTAATAACCATGTCGTAACTGGGGATAACCATGTCGTATCTGGGAGCAACCATGCCGCGTCTGGGAGCCATCATGTCGTGATTGGAAAACACAATATTGTATCCGGGACCCACAATGACGTAGGTGGGAGCAAAAATATCGTGTCTGGTAGCAACAATGTTGTATCTGGGAGCCACAATACCGTGTCCGGTAAGAACCATTTCGTGACTGGGCACAACAAAGTCGTAACCTGAGGTTAATGACTGTACACGCGCTGCAGCATCCGTCTGTCCATGTTGCCAGAAGATGTACTTTTGGGTATGATAAAGAATAAATAACGAGACTCATGTATTCAGGGCAAAACTGATGTATCAGGAGTTTTAATAGCTTGTATGACATATCCAAAACTTATGTATGTATGTGGGTACGTAAAAGGAAAAGGAGATGTGTCCATTCCCTCTACATGCCCCTGACTCATCTCACAGGATACTTTACTTACACGTAGGCTGAGAACACATGTCCTTTTCCCTGGGTTATGCTTTGCTGCAAATCCATGCCAGCCTGCCATATCTCTATTGTTTCATGCAATGCAGTACACTACACTCATTCCATATTATTCTCACATGTACGTACTCTCTCTGTTCCAAATTACCTAGATGTATCTAGACTTACTTTAGTTTTAAATACATCCATTTATATCTATTTCTGCCACAAGTAATTCAGGATGAAGAGAATAGTAACCAATGAATAGATACAAGAGAAAACTCCCAACAATATTAATATCCATCCATCATATGAGCTTCAGAGCTGCTGCGGACAAATGCTGCCTCCACAGCAGCAGCCTCAAACTGCAGGTCGAAGCCACTCCCGTCATATCAAGCACCGCATCATCAGGGACAACTGCGTGGCCGCCTTCATCAACAAGCACGCTAAGAGCATCCTCAATAGATGGTTCAAAATGTAAAAGTAACTAAATTTTGGATTGTCTCAAGCCAAAAATGCAGCTCCAACAGACGGTTCATATGTAAAAAAAATAGACTGCGGCCTCTCGTGATGTAAAATACAACACATCGCGGTGCAAATTTACATCACGAGGTGCACCTGGTCCAAAACCAGCTGCCGCCCGCGAACGCCCAACCGCCAGTTCCTTTCCTTTCCCGTTCGCCCGCCCGCGACCTCCCGCCCGTCCGCCGCCGCCCTGCCGCCTCCACACCCCGCCGCACGCTGCCCGCATCAGATCCGGCCCCGCCCCGCCCCCGCCGCTGTTTCCACGCCGTCCCGCCGCCCGCCTGCCGCGGATCCTGCCACGGCCGCAGCGCACGCCGCCGCCCCGTCCGCCGCAGCTTCGACCTGCCTTAGCTCCGACCCGCCGCAGCTCCGCCTGGCCCCGGCCCGCCCGCCGTAGCTCCGACCCGCCCCGGCTCCGTCCGCCACCGCCGCCCTGCCCGGCTCCGTCCGCCACCGCCCCTCAGTTTCGCCCCGACCGGCTCCGTCCGCCACCGCCCCGGCCGCAACGCCGCCGCTCCACCGCTCTCACCGCTCTCCGATGGCACCGAAGAAGACGCCGAAGGGCAAGTCGGCCTTCTTCGGCATGAGGCAGAAGCCCTCCGGTAACTTTGGAGTGGAGTTCTCCGACGCCGGGAGGCGTTGGTGGATCGGCACGTACCCCTCCTACCACGTGGCCGCGCGTGCCTACGATGTGGCGGTGTGGCATGCCGAGAGGCCTCGGGAGCACCTCAACTCCCAGAGATTGAGAGTCGGGCGGAAACAGAGATGCTTGTGCCGTAGGGCATCAAGATGAAGGAGATCCCGACGAAGAAGACGACGACGAAGAAGCCGACGGTTGTCGTCAGTGCCGGCGAGACTGATGAGGAGGCGATGCCAAGTTTTCCTCGGGAGCATCCGGAGTACGTCCAGGCCGAGCTGGAGTACTACTGGAAGCGTGAGGCGAAGCAGAAGAAGAAGGGGCGAAGAAGGAGGACGAGGCCGGTCCCTCGACGGTGATCCCCATCGAGTCCTCTTCCGAGGAGGACTGGGCAGACTTCTCAGAGGAGGAGGAGGGGTGTGATGACCCGGAGAAGGAGGAATTCTGGGCGCAGTTCCGCAGCTCCGACGATGAGGAGTAGTTTATCTAGTAGTTTGAATAAGTAGTAGTTGAAGTTCATGTATGAAACTATGTTGAATTTGATGTTTGAACTATGTTGAATGGACTAGTAGTTTGTCATTTTGAAAAATTTACATCTTCATTTTGGACCGTCTATTGAAGTTGCTCTTTTGGACCATCAATTTGGATCATTTGTTGGGGTTGAGCTTTTTTCGAAGCTCCAAAACGCACTTTTTGACGGTTCAAATTTTACATCTCTAATTTTGGACCTTCAAATTTTAAACCATCTATTGAAGATGCTCTAAGGGCATCTACAATGGTGAGCACTTATCCAGGCGCTTAAAAAAGAAAAAAATAATTTCAGAAAATTGAAAAGGCCATAAGAGTTATCTCTTCCAATGCAATGCAAGGCGCTAACCAATGCGCAACCGCAAAAAAAGGGCGCTAACCACCAACGCTTAATACGGCTCAGGAAACAATAATGCTAAGCACTCGTTGCTATATTTTGAGTAGATGTCAACCCCGACGCCGGGAGAGTTAAGGCCTTATACAATGGGAGGTGCTTAGAGAGATGCTTAGAAAAATAAATCGGGTTTTTCTGAAGCATCGGTGCCTATTTCTAAAGGAGAGACGCTTAGTTAAGCGTATATCCTGTACAAATAAGCACCGGTGCTTAAAAAAAGTCTGGTTTATTTTCTCTAAGCACCTCCCATTGTACAAGGCCTAACGATGCAACTGTAGCTTGGGCGGGAAAATTTTCCTCGCGCCCTCCTTTAGCGCCGAGCGTTGGAGATGCCCAAAGAGACGCACAGTGGTGCTCCAAAACTAGTATCATGCATGTGATACTACCTTCATAATGCACAATATTATAGAGTGAGTATCTTATTTAATTGTTTCTATAACCCTAATATGAAGATGTGGACAATATATAGATACTAGGTTTCTCCATTTACATGCTATGCTATGGTATCATATTATGATACTACAAGTGTCCCTCTCTTCACTTAATGATATGCCATGTCAGCTTCATGCCTAATTGACATTGCATGATACTAGCTATGATACTTTCACTAGAATATTCTTTTGTTGTTAAGTCAGTTGCACAGCCCCGACCCCCGCGTCGTCCCCAGGCGACTCGGGGGATCCCCTTCTCTCCGGTCGGCTGGCGCCGCACCCCTCTCCCCCCCTCGCCACCGCCAGAAGATGCGGCCGGGCTAAGCCCGCGCTGCGGACGGCGGCGGCGGGGCGTTCGCTGCGCAGCGACAAGGTTCCGCGGTGGTGGGAGGCGCTCTTTCCCCCCGGCTAGGCGGCGATGCCATAGCGGCTCCCCATGTGCGGCGCCGGTGGCTCCCTGCGTGGATCTCGCGCTTGCGTTGCCGGATCCGGCCAGCGCGGGTGAGGAGGGGTGGCGGCCCTCCTTCCCCTGCTCGTGGGCAGCCCGGCGGCTTCGGCGGCCCTGCAACATTGGCGTCCTGGTGGTGCTCCTCTGTGGACGCCCCTTTGTGCTGTGGCGGCAGCTCCCAGTGTGCAGCGGTGGCGGCTCCCGGCACGGATCTCGTGCTTCTGGGCCCGGCCGACGCGGGTGCGGAGGGGTGGCGGCTCTCCTGCCCCTACTCGTGGGCGTGTACTCGTCTGCGTGGTGGCTGCGTACTGGATGCGGTCTGGCTTGGGGGAATGTGGATCTGGCAGGCGGCCAGATCTGGCTTGCCGGTGCTACTCTGGCTGCCGGTGAGGAGTGGGTTGTGGTGGCTCTCCGAGGCAAGGTTGTCAGAATCGCGATTTTGAATCGGATCGGAGCTCCGATGGTAGGATCGCAAATCATAGAATCTTCACTATCAGGATCGTAAAAACGTAGATTCTATGAACTAAAATCGTAGAATCATAGGGGTTAGTTTGGATCGTAAAGTCGTAGAATCATATAACAGGATCGCGATTCTGACAACCTTGCTCCGAGGGTTGCTGGCGCGGCGTCTTCGTGGAGGTGGGTGGGCCAGTGGAGGTGCTGTGCGTGGGGGTGCCGGTGGTGACAGGTGCTCCGGGCGAAAGTTTTGCCGGGTTCCTACCGGCCGGCGGCGTCGGCGTCCGTGGGCGTCGTTTCATCTCCTTGGAGGCGCCGTCGTGGAGCCCCGTGTCCGCCACCCTCGGACCTTGCTCTTCGGGTGAAAGCCTAAGGCCCGGCCGGGTCGGGCGACGGCGTCGTCATCGTCGCTTCCCCCTTGGGGGCGTCGCCTTGAAGAGTTTTGGTTCCCGTTTGCGCGCTCCATGGGCTGGACGCTCGCGACATTGCGGTCGGCTGGTGCCCGTCCGGCGATGTGGATATTTGCACGACTTCTTGTGTGGCAACGATGGCAGTTTCGAGCGGAGCAGGCTTGATGATGGGTCTTGGTAGTCGGTCTCTTCCTGCGTGTTCGAGGGGTCGCTGTGCCCTGCTTTGTCTTCCTGAAGTCGGAGCTGCTGAGGAGGGTCCCTTGCGGTGACGATGACACGAGACGGGTGGTCAGCTCTGGCGCTGGCTCGGCGCAAGCCCATCGCTTTTCCCCTGCGATGCTCGTCAATAGAGTCGGAGTCGTCTGGTCGCCGGCGCGTGTGGATGATTGTTTGGCATCGGCCGACGCAGGCCTCGACGCTTGTTTGCGATGGGGGCTTCTTCGGTGGTCGTCGATGGTGGAGTCGGAGTCGCCCTCGCGGAGGTGTGATGACGATGACGCCGGGTTGCAACCTTGACGGCACTTTTCTCCTCGGCGGCGTGTGTGCGTTCTTGTGCGGGTGGCCAGGTCGCCCTGTTTGTCCTGTGTGGGCATGTTGTAACGGTTTTTGCCCAGTTTTCCGTTAATTAACCGGGCAACTCTCTTCTTCTTTATTAATGAGATGAGGCAAAGCTTTTGCCTCCGTTTCAAAAAAAAAATTACTTTCACTAGAGAAGGTCAACTAATTAATTAGTATTGTTAAAAAAATATTAACTAGTAGCAGTACAAGTATAGACTAATGATATTTTGGGATAATTACGAGATTGCTAGAGGTCTCCGATATTTACTAAGTGCGAATGAGTTTATCGATCTTTTACCGCACTAGATTTTTGCCCTTCTTTTGATGAAGATCTTGAGAATAGTCATTTTCCAGAATATATTTTGGTTGTATGTTTGTAAACTTTCAAATTTATCCCATTGAACTTATTTTCCTTTTCAATATATTTGTGATGTGATTTGACCATATGTTGGAGGGTTTGGTAATCATAGGTACGATGTTTACGAGGGCCAACGCCGGGGAAGTGGAGCCTGACGTGATGAGGGAGGAGAAGAGGGCCTCGAGTGCAACCTCAGGGAGGGGAGAAGCATGAGTGCTCTTCGCCATCAGGAAGACGGCGGAGGTAAAGACATGCTTGAGGCCAAGGAGGTGGTTGCCCGTGACAAGGTGGGATACAAGGGTCGCCGCAACGGGAGGTGACATCGAGAGGGAGACGCCGGAGTTGGCCGAAATCGGTTGGCTACGGCGGCAGCAGAAAGGGGATCGAGAAGTCAGCGAGAGCCTTCCAGACAGCGGTTGAGGCTTGTCACACTTTGCTTTGGATTTTCTTGGGAGGCCCAAGTGATGTAAATTTGCATCACTTGGTGATGTATTTAACATCTAGAGTAAAACCTAAGATTTTTTTTTTGCATCTACATCATCTGTTGGAGGGGCGTTTTTGGTCCTTCCCGATGTAAATTTTGGTTATTTTTATGTCTACATCATCTATTTTGTTGAGACAATCTCGCAAAGCCTTTTATTAACTCGGCATAATGTACAAGAGCGAGAATAAGATCATCAGGGTTGCCTAACCACGCATGACGGCCAACTCCCAGTGAGAGACCATGCTTCGCTAAATTATGAGCCTCGATATTCGAGTTTCTAAATTCATAGCTAAAAGAGCAATTAGTACAAAGACTAGAACGATCAATAATTTCTCAGACAATAGCGCCACAAACTGCCTCACTCTTCTGCTTGATGTCAGCGATGATGATCTTGCAGTCTGAAGCAACATAAATTCTCCTTTCATATAGGTCATCAACCAGGGCCATCGCTTCTCGGACTGCAAGTGCTTCGAGTGTTGTAGGGTTAGAAATGTTGGAAATATTAGCACTTTTCCGATTAGACTTATGCACGAGTAAACAGTAAGCATGGCATAAAAGGTATGTATCTCATAGCGATACCTAAGCATACTAGCACGTACAGAACATAGAATCGAACCAACTATGAGCAGCACATATACGGCTAGCATAAGTACGAGTCGAGGGATGAACAGATCATACCCTCCGGTTGGCTAGGCCAACGCGGCGGCGGCAGCAGCAGCCTCGGCGTCGTCTGTGGCCTTCTTCTTGGAGGCGGCGTCGTCGGCCATGGTGTCGATGCAGGGGAAGTAGTGGAAGCAGAGGCGGACGAAGTTGGGGACGGATCGGGAGCAGTCGTGTCGAGACGCTCCCCAAAAACCTTATTGCCGTTCTCCCGGGCAGGATCTCGAACGACAGGGTTCTGGAGGCACCTGCTTTCCCGACCAACCGTGCACGCGGTCGTCGGGATGGGATCGCCAGAAGCAACACAGAGAGAGGAACAGTAGCTGACGGCTAGGGTTGTACGAGAGGGAGTGAGTGAACTGAGTTAGGGTTCACTCCACCGGCCAGTGCCTTCTTATATAGGCCGTCGGGTAGATGGGCCTGGGCCAGGCCCACGACCGAGTCCGCGAACAACCCACGGTCCAACGTCTTGGACAGTGGCGCTTCCGTAAGCGACTCGTTAATTAATTAACAATTAATTAACCATTCCTGAGCGGCAAAAATAAGCTTCGGCTCGTCTCACTCCCGCAACCCGCGGTGCGCACGCGTCGTGATGAGGCGAGGCGAGGCGAGCGGCGGAGGAGGAGGAGCACGCGTGTACCACTCCTCTTCCCAAGCTCCCAATGGCAAGTGGTAGCGCAACCCTTATAAAGGGGTCTCACTCTTCTTATTGTAGCAGTATGGGACTAAACTTCCCACACTTCCCACCACTTGCCGTACACATGCATGGGCCTTAGAGATTAACCAGGGATTAGTGTCTTATATGGGCCTAAGCCCATCCGTAATCGAACAATCCCCACCAGATCTCGAGGCACATAAGTTTGTCAACTGTTCCAAACAATGTTTGATATACCAGAATTTACAGTCGAGACTGTTAAGTTGAACTTCCACCTAGAGCAACAGGATTAGACTTCTTCACAACTGAAAAATGGACTATGCCTTGAATTGTCAGTTTGGCGTGCAGAAGTTTCACCTATTGTTAGCTGATACATGGCTGCCGAAGGCTA
The DNA here is from genome assembly GCF_003073215.2 of Triticum urartu. NCBI lineage: Eukaryota > Viridiplantae > Streptophyta > Magnoliopsida > Poales > Poaceae > Triticum > Triticum urartu. Next base: position 535,705,227 of record NC_053026.1, on the reverse strand, counting down.
AACCTCACGGGTGGAGCCTATTAGTCATACTCCGTACCTTCTCATGAGCTTACTAGAGATTACCCAATCTCATAGACTGTGACCAGCAGTCGGACTCACATAGGTGTGTTCCTCCAAAGAATGCTCTGTAGGTTAGCATCTTGCTTACATAATCTTTGGAACACATTAAGAAAAAAGTCAGCCCGCCTTACAGAATTGAGAGTATTACTGCATCTCCAACGGAGTGGGTTTATTAAGGATACTCTCCTCAGTTGACCGCTGGATTGTTTTCCCAGGTCCTAATTCACGGGATCTCCGATCACATAGGTTGGGTTACCCCCATGGCTACTTACGCGGGTCTCATACCCATCTCCCTCGATGCATTTTCTATCACAATCCGTGATAGCCCTTTCGTAAAAGGGTCTGCCAGATTCTTAGCCGTCTGGATTAATCCAACGCTATTACTCCGGAGTTTCTTGATTTTCTGACAGATTTCAATCTTCTTCTTATGTGCTTTGTGGATTTCATGTTGTCCTTTGAACTCTTAGCCTTGGCAATCACTGTTTGATTGTCACAGTTCATAAGGACAGCCGGCACTGGTTTATCAACCACCGGCAAATCCATCAACAACTCTCGAAGTCATTCTGCTTCGACGCATGATGTGTCTAATGCTGTGAGTTCTGCTTCCATGGTTGATCTGGTTAAGATCGTCTGCTTGCAAGACTTCCAGGAAACAACACCACCACCAAGTGTGAACACATGTACACTTGTGGCTTTCATCTCATCAGCATCAGATATCCAATTCGAATCACTATACCCCTCAAGTACCGTCGGGTACCCAGAATAGTGAATTCCATAGTTCGCAGTACCTTGCAAATAACGCATCACTCGCTCTACAACATGCCAATGCACATCTCCCGGATTGGAAACAAACCGGCTCAGTTTTCACACAGCAAATGAGATGTCAGGACGAGTAGCACATGCTAGGTACATCAGTGAACCAACCACTTGAGAATATCTCAATTGATCTACAGCCGTGGCTTCGAACTTTCGAATCCGCACGCTAGGATCATATGGTGTTGCAGAAGGTTTGCAGTCCGAATATCCAAAACGGCTCAAAATCTTCTCAACATAGTGAGATTGCAAAAGTGTAATTCCACCCTCAGAATTTCTCAGTAGCTTGATGTTCAGGATAACATCAGCCACACCCAGGTCCTTCATCTCAAAGTTGTGAGATAGAAAAGACTTGACCTCCTCAATGACCTTGAGGTGGGTCCCAAATATCAGTATGTCATCGACATACAGACACAGTATAACTCTTTCGCCCCCACCATAGCGATAGTATACACATTTGTCAGCTTCGTTCACAACAAAGCCAGCATATGTCCGAGTAGTGTTGAACTTCTCATGCCATTGCTTAGGAGCTTGTTTCAGGCCATACAAAGATTTCACTAGCTTACACACCTTTCTTTCCTGACCATTTACTACAAAGCCATCCGGCTGTTGCATGTAAATTTCCTCGTCTAGCTCTCCGTTAAGGAAAGCCGTCTTAACGTCCATCTGATGAACGAGAAGACCATGCGAGGCAGCCAAAGCGAGTAACACTCAAATGGTTGTCAGTCTAGCCACAGGTGAATAAGTGTCAAAGAAATCATCTTCTTCTTTCTGGGTATAACCCTTGGCCACAAGCCTAGCCTTGTACTTCTCAACAGTACCATCGGGCCTAAGCTTCCTTTTGAACACCCACTTACATCCTAATGGTCGACAACCATAAGGACGATCAGTGATCTCCCATGTCCCGTTAGCCAAGATGGAATCCATCTCACTACGGACCGCATCCTTCCAGTAGTCAGCATCCGGAGATGCATAAGCTTCTGAAATGGAGCTGGGAGTATCATCATCCACGAGGTACACGAGGAAATCATCACCAAAGGACTTTGCAGTCCTCTGTCTCTTGCTCCTAACAGGAGCTTCCTCGTCATCCTCCGTGGAACTCTTATCATTTTTATGTTCATAATATTCCATCGGAATAGCAAGTTCAGGAGTCTTATCAGATTCCAGTCTAGAATTGCTTTGCATATCTCTCATGTGGAAAATATCCTCAAAGAATGTAGCATCCCTAGACTCTATAATTGTACCGACCTTCTGGTCAGGTACCTCAAATTTCACCACTAGAAATCTATAGCCAACGCTATGCTTGGCATAGCCAAGAAAAACACAGTCCACGGTCTTTGGTCCCAACTTGCGCTTTTTGATTATCGGCACATTGACTTTCGCCAAACAGCCCCAAGTGCGCAAGTAAGAGAGTGTAGTTCTTTTCTTTTCCCATTGCTCATAGGGAGTAGTCTCATTATCCTTTGTGGGAACTTTATTCAGGACATGACAAGATGTCAATACAGCCTCCCCCGACCATGCCTTGGATAAACCCGATGTATCTAACATGGCGTTAACCAAATCAGTTAGAGTACGGTTTTTCCGTTTGGCAACCCCGTTTGACTGGGTGAGTAGGGAGGCGTCCTCTCATGAATAATACCATGTTCCGCACAGAATAAATCAAACTCATTAGAAAGGTACTCTCCACCACGATCAGACCGGACTCGTTTTATTTTCTTCTCAAGTTGGTTCTCAACTTCAGCCTTATAGACATTAAAGTAGTGTAGAGCCTCATCCTTAGTATTTAACAAATACACATAGCAGAATCTAGTGGAATCATCAATCAGAGTCATGAAGTATTTCTTTCCACCTTTAGTCAACACACCATTCATCTCACAGAGATCTGAATGTATGAGCTCTAATGGTGCCAGGTGTCTCTCCTTCGCAGGCTTGTGAGGCTTACGAGGTTGCTTAGCTTGCACACACGCATGGCACTTAGAGCCTTTGGCTAAAGTGAAACTCGGGATTAAATCCATTTTAGCTAGCCGCGTCATACAACCGAAATTTATGTGACAAAGACGTGAATGCCAAACCTCAGATTCGTTCACATTAGAATGAATTTGGTTCACGACTTTATTACAGAAATCCTCTAGGGAAAGGAGGAACAAACCACCACAATCATACCCTTTTTCAACAAATAGTCCATACCGAGATACAACTACTTTGTTAGACTCAAATACTAACTTAAACCCTTCTTTACATAGAAGGGAGCCACTAACGAGATTCTTCTTTATGGCCAGGACATGCTGCACGTTCTTCAGTTGCACGATCTTTCCCGAAGTAAACTTCAGATCTACCATGCCAACACCATGAACAAAAGCATGCGAGCCATTCCCCATCAGGATGGAACAATCTCGTGCGACCTGGTAAGAAGAAAACAAAGACACATCAGCACACACATGAATATTGGCCCCAGTGTCAATCCACCAATCGGTGGACTGACAGACTGAAAGTATGGTAAACAGATTACCATACCCAGATGCCGCATCATTGTTGCTCAGAGTGACATTCACAGACTTGGAGTCCTGTGCTAGCTTCTTATACTTGTATGGGCACTTGTTCGCCCAATGTTCATCTGAACCACAAGTAAAGCAGCCATCTCTCTTTTGTCTTTCTTCTTACCCTTCTTCTTAAAGGTAGTATTCTACTGGACAGAGTTCTTTCCCTTGAACTTGTGGAAGTTCTTCTGCACCACATTGGCGCTAGAAGAACCCTCTGCCCCTTTCACGTGCGAGTCCTTTGCTCTCGAGTTCTGCTCAACACTGAGATGACCAATGACATCCTCAACAGAGAATTCACGTCTCAAGTGCTTGAGAGAAGTAGCAAAGTTCCTCCAACTAGGAGGGAGTTTTGCAATAATGCAACCCGCGACAAACTTGTCCGGTAACTCACACTTCAGGAGCTCCAGCTCCTTAGCAATGCACTGTATCTCATGAGCCTGGTCCAATACAGAACGGTTATCAACCATCCTGTAATCATGGAACTGCTCCATGGCATACAGCTCACTGCCAGCATCAGTTGCGCCGAATTTGACTTCGAGCGCATCCCACAAGTTTTTGGCAACGCCCATATGAATATAGGCGTCAACCAACTTGCCTCCAATCACACTCAGAACTGCTCCCAGAAAGATTGTGGTTGCCTCCCTAAACGCCTTCTCCTGTTCAGGAGCAATCGTTTCTGTGAGGGACACACCACCAACCCAGAACACGTTCATCACTGTGAGCCACAAGGTGGTCCTAGTCTGCCAATGCGTCCCGGTAAACTTTTCCGGTTTCAGAGTAGCAGCAAAGCCTTGAATCGAAAAGTGCCTAAAATAAGGTTTTTGGGGAGCGTCTCGACTGCTCCCGATCCGTCCCCAACTTCGGCCGCCTCTGCTTCCACTACTTCCCCTGCATCGACACCATGGCCGACGACGCCGCCTCCAAGAAGAAGCCCACGGATGACGCCGAGGCTGCTACTGCCGCCGCCGCGTTGGCCTGGCCAACCGGAGGGTATGATCTGTTCATCCCTCGTTTACTTGTACTTATGCTAGCCGTATATGTGCTGCTCATAGATGGTTCGATTCTACGTTCTGTACGTGCTAATATGCTTAGGTATCGCTATGAGATGCATACCTTTTATGCCATGCTTACTGTTTACTCGTGCATAAGTCTAATCGGAAAAGTGCTAATATTTCCAACAAGAAATTCCCACTAGAGTAATAGCTGAAGCTCCAATGTAAATTCCACTGCTATCCTTGTATACGTCGGCCACTACTGCAACTGACCCATTACACAAAAGGGCAGCGCCAACATTGATTTTAAATGTGTCTTGGGGTGATGCAATCAAGTGATTCGCCCTAGCCTGAGCATTACCGTATGTAGTCACTGCTGGTTTGTGAAGTACTTGGAGTTTAGAAATGAAAGTTTTAACAAAACCATCAGTTGAAGGAAATATGCCCTAGAGGCAATAATAAAGTTATTATTTATTTCCTTATATCATGATAAATGTTTATTATTCATGCTAGAATTGTATTAACCGGAAACATAATACATGTGTGAATACATAGACAAACAGAGTGTCACTAGTATGCCTCTACTTGACTAGCTCGTTAATCAAAGATGGTTATGTTTCCTAACCATGAACAAAGTGTTGTTATTTGATTAACGAGGTCACATCATTAGTTGAATGATCTGATTGACATGACCCATTCCATTAGCTTAGCACCCGATCGTTTAGTATGTTGCTATTGCTTTCTTCATGACTTATACATGTTCCTATGACTATGAGATTATGCAACTCCCGTTTACCGGAGGAACACTTTGGGTGCTACCAAACGTCACAACGTAACTGGATGATTATAAAGGAGTACTACAGGTCTCTCCAAAGGTACATGTTGGGTTGGCGTATTTCAAGATTAGGATTTGTCACTCCGATTGTCGGAGAGGTATCTCTGGGCCCTCTCGGTAATGCACATCACATAAGCCTTGCAAGCATTGCAACTAATGAGTTAGTTGCGAGATGATGTATTACGGAACGAGTAAAGAGACTTGCCGGTAACGATATTGAACTAGGTATTGAGATACCGACGATCGAATCTCGGGCAACTAACATACCGATGACAAAGGGAACAACGTATGTTGTTATGCGGTCTGACCGATAAAGATCTTCGTAGAATATGTAGGAGCCAATATGGGCATCCAGGTCCCGCTATTGGTTATTGACCGGAGATGTGTCTCAGTCATGTCTGCATTGTTCTCGAACCATAGGGTCCGCACGCTTAACGTTACGATGACAGTTATTATGAGTTTATGCATTTTGATGTACCGAAGTTAGTTCGGAGTCCCGAATGTGATCATGGACATGACGAGGAGTCTCGAAATGGTCAAGACATAAAGATTGATATATTGTAAGCCTATGTTTGGATATCGGAAGTGTTCCGGGTGAAATCGAGATTTTACCGGAGTACCGGGAGGTTACCGGAACCCCCCGGGAGCTATATGGGCCTTAGTGGGCTTTAGTGGAAAGGAGAAAAGGGGCAGCCCAAGGTGGGCCGCGCGCCTCCCCCCTCCCCTAGTCCTATTAGGACAAGGAGAGGTGGCCGGCCCCCCTCTCTCTCTTTCCCCCTCAGGGAATCCTATTCCAACTAGGATTGGGGGGGAGTCCTACTCCCGGTAGGAGTAGGACTCCTCCTGCGCCCTCCTCCTGGCCGGCCGCCCCCTCCCCCTTGGATCCTTTATATACGGGGGCAGGGGGGCACCTCTAGACACACAAGTTGATCCTTGAGATCGTTCCTTAGCCGTGTGCGGTGCCCCCTGCCACCATATTCCACCTCGATCATATTGTAGCGGTGCTTAGGCGAAGCCCTGCGACGGTAGAACATCAAGATCGTCACCACGCCGTCGTGCTGACGAAACTCCTCCCCGACGCTTTGCTGGATCGGAGCACGGGGATCGTCATCGAGCTGTACGTGTGCTAAGAACTCGGAGGTGCCGGAGTAACGGTGCTTGGATCGGTCGGATCGGGAAGACGTACGACTACTTCCTCTACGTTGCATCAACGCTTCCGCAGTCGGTCTGCATGGGTACGTAGACAACACTCTCCCCTCTCGTTGCTATGCATCACCATGATCTTGCGTGTGCGTAGGAAAATTTTGAAATTACTGCGTTCCCAACAGTGGCATCCGAGCCTAGGTTTTATGGTTTGATGTTATATGCATGAGTAGAACACAAGTGAGTTGTGGGCGATATAAGTCATACTGCCTACCAGCATGTCATACTTTGGTTCGGCGGTATTGTTGGACGAGACGACCTGGACCAACATTACGCGTACGCTTACGCGAGACCGGTTCTCCCGACGTGCTTTGCACATAGGTGGCTTGCGGGCGACTGTCTCTCCAACTTTAGTTGAACCGAGTGTGGCTACGCCCGGTCCTTGCGAAGGTTAAAACGGAGTCTATTTGATAAACTATCGTTGTGGTTTTGATGCGTAGGTGAGATTGGTTCTTACTTAAGCCCGTAGCAGCCACGTAAAACTTGCAACAACAAAGTAGAGGACGTCTAACTTGTTTTTGCAGGGCATGTTGTGATGTGATATGGCCAAGACATGATGCTAAATTTTATTGTATGAGATGATCATGTTTTGTAACCGAGTTATCGGCAACTGGCAGGAGCCATATGGTTGTCGCTTTATTGTATGCAATGCAATCGCGATGTAATGCTTTACTTTATTACTAAGCGGTAGTGATAGTCGTAGAAGCATAAGCTTGGCGAGACGACAACGATGCTACGATGGAGATCAAGGTGTCACGCCGGTGATGATGGTGATCATGACGGTGCTTCGGAGATGGAGATCACAGGCACAAGATGATGATGGCCATATCATATCACTTATATTGATTGCATGTGATGTTTATCTTTTATGCATCTTATCTTGCTTTGATTGACGGTAGCATTATAAGATGATCTCTCACTAAATTATCAAGAAGTGTTCTCCCTGAGTATGCACCGTTGCGAAAGTTCTTCGTGCTGAGACACCACGTGATGATCGGGTGTGATAGGCTCTACGTTCAAATACAACGGGTGCAAAACAGTTGCACACGCGGAATACTCAGGTTATACTTGACGAGCCAAGCATATACAGATATGGCCTCGGAACACGGAGACCGAAAGGTCGAGCGTGAATCATATAGTAGATATGATCAACATAGTGATGTTCACCAATGAAACTACTCCATCTCACGTGATGATCGGACATGGTTTAGTTGATTTGGATCACGTGATCACTTAGAGGATTAGAGGGATGTCTATCTAAGTGGGAGTTCTTAAGTAATATGATTAATTGAACTTAAATTTATCATGAACTTAGTCCCTGATAGTATCTTGCTTGTTTATGTTGATTGTAGATAGATGGCTCGTGCTGTTGTTCCGTTGAATTTTAATGCGTTCCTTGAGAAAGCAAAGTTGAAAGATGATGGTAGCAATTACACGGACTAGGTCCGTAACTTGAGGATTATCCTCATTGCTGCACAGAAGAATTACGTCCTGAAAGCACCGCTAGGTGCCAGGCCTGCTGCTGGAGGAACACCAGATGTTATGAACGTCTGGCAGAGCAAAGCTGATGACTACTCGATAGTTCAGTGTGCCATGCTTTACGGCTTAGAATCGGGACTTCAACGACGTTTTGAACGTCATGGAGCATATGAGATGTTCCAGGAGTTGAAGTTAATATTTCAAGCAAATGCCCGGATTGAGAGATATGAAGTCTCCAATAAGTTCTATAGCTGCAAGATGGAGGAGAACAGTTCTGTCAGTGAGCATATACTCAAAATGTCTGGGTATAATAATCACTTGATTCAATTGGGAGTTAATCTTCCAGATGATTGCGTCATTGACAGAATTCTCCAATCACTGCCACCAAGCTACAAGAGCTTCGTGATGAAATATAATATGCAAGGGATGAACAAGACTATTCCCGAGCTCTTCGCAATGCTGAAAGCTGCGGAGGTAGAAATCAAGAAGGAGCATCAAGTGTTGATGGTCAACAAGACCACTAGTTTCAAGAAAAAGGGAAAAGGGAAGAAGAAGGGGAACTTCAAAAAGAACGGCAAGCAAGTTGCTACTCAAGAGAAGAAACCCAAACCTGGACCTAAGCCTGAAACTGAGTGCTTCTATTGCAAGCAGACTGGTCACTGGAAGCGGAACTGCCCCAAGTATTTGGCGGATAAGAAGGATGGCAAGGTGAACAAAGGTATATGTGATATACATGTTATTGATGTGTACCTTACTAATGCTCGCAGTAGCACCTAGGTATTTGATACTGGTTCTGTTGCTAATATTTGCAACTCGAAACAGGGACTACGGATTAAGCGAAGATTGGCTAAGGACGAGGTGACGATGCGCGTGGGAAACGGTTCCAAAGTCGATGTGATCGCGGTCGGCACGCTACCTCTACATCTACCTTCGGGATTAGTATTAGACCTAAATAATTGTTATTTGCTGCCAGCGTTAAGCATGAACATTATATCTGGATCTTGTTTGATCCGAGACGGTTATTCATTTAAATCACAGAATAATGGTTGTTCTATTTATATGAGTAATATCTTTTATGGTCATGCACCCTTGAAGAGTGGTCTATTCTTGTTGAATCTCGATAGTAGTAACACACATATTCATAATGTTGAAGCCAAAAGATGCAGAGTTGATAATGAGAGTGCAACTTATTTGTGGCACTGCCGTTTAGGTCATATCGGTATAAAGCGCATGAAGAAACTCCATTCTGATGGACTTTTGGAACCACTTGATTATGAATCACTTGGTACTTGTGAACCGTGCCTCATGGGCAAGATGACCAAAACACCGTTCTCCGGTACTATGGAGAGAGCAACAGATTTGTTGGAAATCATACATACAGATGTATGTGGTCCAATGAATATTGAGGCTCGTGGTGGATATCGTTATTTTCTCACCTTCACAGATGATTTAAGCAGATATGGGTATATCTACTTAATGAAACATAAGTCTGAAACATTTGAAAAGTTCAAGGAATTTCAGAGTGAAGTTGAAAATCATCGTAACAAGAAAATAAAGTTTCTACGATCTGATCGTGGAGGAGAATATTTGAGTTATGAGTTTGGTGTACATTTGAAAAATTGTGGAATAGTTTCGCAACTCACGCCACCCGGAACACCACAGCGTAATGGTGTGTCCGAACGTCGTAATCGTACTTTACTAGATATGGTGCGATCTATGATGTCTCTTACTGATTTACCGCTATCGTTTTGGGGATACGCTCTAGAGACGGCCGCATTCACGTTAAATAGGGCACCATCAAAATCCGTTGAGACGACGCCTTATGAACTATGGTTTGGCAAGAAACCAAAGTTGTCATTTCTGAAAGTTTGGGGCTGCCATGCTTATGTGAAAAAGCTTCAACCTGATAAGCTCGAACCCAAATCGGAGAAATGTGTCTTCATAGGATATCCAAAGGAAACTATTGGATACACCTTCTATCACAGATCCGAAGGCAAGACTTTTGTTGCTAAATTCGGAAACTTTCTAGAGAAGGAGTTTCTCTCGAAAGAAGTGAGTGGGAGGAAAGTAGAACTTGACGAGGTAACTGTACCTGCTCCCTTACTGGAAAGTAGTACATCACAGAAAACTGTTCCAGTGACACCTACACCAGTTAGTGTGGAAGCTAATGATAATGATCATGAAACTTCAGACCAAGATACTACTGAACCTCGTAGATCAACCAGAGTAAGATCCGCGCCAGAGTGGTACGGTAATCTTGTTCTGGAAGTCATGCTACTAGATCATGATGAACCTACGAACTATGAAGAAGCGATGGTGAGCCCAGATTCCGCAAAATGGCTTGAAGCCATGAAATCTGAGATGGGATCCATGTATGAGAACAAAGTATGGACTTTGGTTGACTTGCCCGATGATCGGCAAGCAATTGAGAATAAATGGATCTTCAAGAAGAAGACTGACGCTGACGGTAATGTTACTGTCTACAAATCTCGACTTGTCGCAAAAGGTTTTCGACAAGTTCAAGGGGTTGACTACGATGAGACCTTCTCACCTGTAGCAATGCTTAAGTCTGTCCGAATCATGTTAGCAATTGCCGCATTTTATAATTATGAAATTTGGCAGATGGATGTCAAAACTGCATTCCTGAATGGATTTCTGGAAGAAGAGTTGTATATGATGCAACCAGAAGGTTTTGTCGATCCAAAGGGAGCTAACAAAGTGTGCAAGCTCCAGCGATCCATTTATGGACTGGTACAAGCCTCTCGGAGTTGGAATAAATGCTTTGATAGTGTGATCAAAGCATTTGGTTTTATACAGACTTTCGGAGAAGCCTGTATTTACAAGAAAGTGAGTGGGAGCTCTGTAGCATTTCTGATATTATATGTGGATGACATATTACTAATTGGAAATGATATAGAATTTCTGGATAGCATAAAGGGATACTTGAATAAGAGTTTTTCAATGAAAGACCTCGGTGAAGCTGCTTACATATTAGGCATAAAGATCTATAGAGATAGATCAAGACGCTTAATTGGACTTTCATAGAGCACATACCTTGACAAGATTTTGAAGAAGTTCAAAATGGATCAAGCAAAGAAAGGATTCTTGCCTGTGTTATAAGGTGTGAAGTTGAGTGAGACTCAATGCCCGACCACTGCAGAAGATAGAGAGAATATGAAAGATGTTCCTTATGCATCAGCCATAGGATCTATCATGTATGCAATGCTGTGTACCAGACCCGATGTGTGCCTTGCTATAAGTCTAGCAGGGAGGTACCAAAGTAATCCAGGAGTGGATCACTGGACAGCGGTCAAGAACATCCTGAAATACCTGAAAAGGACTAAGGATATGTTTCTCATATATGGAGGTGACAAAGAGCTCGTCGTAAATGGTTACGTTGATGCAAGCTTTGACACTGATCCGGATGATTCTAAATCGCAAACCGGATACGTGTTTACATTAAACGGTGGAGCTGTCAGTTGGTGCAGTTCTAAACAAAGCGTCGTAGCGGGATCTACATGTGAAGCGGAGTACATAGCTGCTTCGGAAGCAGCGAACGAAGGAGTCTGGATGAAGGAGTTCATATCCGATCTAGGTGTCATACCTAGTGCATCGGGTCCAATGAAAATCTTTTGTGACAATACTGGTGCAATTGCCTTGGCAAAGGAATCCAGATTTCACAAGAGAACCAAGCACATCAAGAGACACTTCAATTCCATCCGGGATCTAGTCCAGGTGGGAGACATAGAGATTTGCAAGATACATACGGATCTGAATGTTGCAGACCCGTTGACTAAGCCTCTACCACGAGCCAAACATGATCAGCACCAAGGCTCCATGGGTGTTAGAATCATTACGGTGTAATCTAGATTATTGACTCTAGTGCAAGTGGGAGACTGAAGGAAATATGCCCTAGAGGCAATAATAAAGTTATTATTTATTTCCTTATAATCATGATAAAGGTTTATTATTCATGCTAGAATTGTATTAACCGGAAACATAATACATGTGTGAATACATAGACAAACACAGAGTGCTCATTAGTATGCCTCTACTTGACTAGCTCGTTAATCAAAGATGGTTATGTTTCCTAACCATGAACAAAGTGTTGTTATTTGATTAACGAGGTCACATCATTAGTTGAATGATCTGATTGACATGACTCATTCCATTAGCTTAGCACCCGATCGTTTAGTATGTTGCTATTGCTTTCTTCATGACTTATACATGTTCCTATGACTATGAGATTATGCAACTCCCGTTTGCCGGAGGAACACTTTGGGTGCTACCAAACGTCACAACGTAACTGGGTGATTATAAAGGAGCATTACAGGTGTCTCCAAAGGTACGTGTTGGGTTGGCGTATTTCGAGATTAGGATTTGTCACTCCGATTGTCGGAGAGGTATCTCTGGGCCCTCTCGGTAATGCACATCACATAAGCCTTGCAAGCACTACAACTAATATGTTAGTTGTGAGATGATGTATTACGGAACGAGTAAAGAGACTTGCCGGTAACGAGATTGAACTAGGTATTGGATACCGACGATCGAATCTCGGGCAAGTAACATACCGATGACAAAGGGAACGACGTATGTTGTTATGCGGTCTGACCGATAAAGATCTTCGTAGAATATGTAGGAGCCAATATGGGCATCCAGGTCCCGCTATTGGTTATTGACCGGAGATGTGTCTCAGTCATGTCTGCATTGTTCTCGAACCGTAGGGTCCGCACGCTTAACGTTACGATGACAGTTATTATGAGTTTATGCATTTTGATGTACCGAAGTTAGTTCGGAGTCCTGGATGTGATCACGGACATGACGAGGAGTCTCGAAATGGTCGAGACATAAAGATTGATATATTGGAAGCCTATGTTTGGATATCGGAAGTGTTCCGGGTGAAATCGAGATTTTACCGGAGTACCGGGAGGTTACCGGAACCCCCCGGGAGCTATATGGGCCTTAGTGGGCTTTAGTGGAAAGGAGAAAAGGGGCAGCCCAAGGTGGGCCGCGCGCCTCCCCCCTCCCCTAGTCCTATTAGGACAAGGAGAGGTGGCCGGCCCCCCTCTCTCTCTTTCCCCCTCGGGGAATCCTATTCCAACTATGATTGGGGGGGGGAGTCCTACTCTCGGTAGGAGTAGGACTCCTCCTGCGCCCTCCTCCTGGCCGGCCGCCCCCTCCCCCTTGGATCCTTTATATACGGGGACAGGGGGCACCTCTAGACACACAAGTTGATCCTTGAGATCGTTCCTTAGCCGTGTGCGGTGCCCCCTGCCACCATATTCCACCTCGATCATATTGTAGCGGTGCTTAGGCGAAGCCCTGCGACGGTAGAACATCAAGATCGTCACCACGCCATCGTGCTGACGAAACTCCTCCCCGACGCTTTGCTGGATCGGAGCCCGGGGATCGTCATCGAGCTGTACGTGTGCTAAGAACTCGGAGGTGCCGGAGTAACGGTGCTTGGATCGGTCGGATCGGGAAGACGTACGACTACTTCCTCTACGTTGCGTCAACGCTTCCGCAGTCGGTCTGCGTGGGTACGTAGACAACACTCTCCCCTCTCGTTGCTATGCATCACCATGATCTTGCGTGTGCGTAGGAAAATTTTGAAATTACTGCGTTCCCGACATCAGTATGGAACAGATTCTGGAATATCTCCTCGTGCAACACCTTTTTCCTAGATCCCCATCTGCCCATAACGTAACAGGCATGTGAAATAACCAATCTCTGGCCTTCGGGTTCCTGTCCATACACATTTTCTCCACTAGTGTCTCTGAGGAAGCGCCCACACATAGTGGGACATCACAAAATCAAGCAAGGCATGCTGCCACGAGTCGACAACGCCGTAGAAAGGGCATGCCGGCAATGTTGCCATGTTGCCGTGGTGAAGATGCTCACCCGTCGGTATAGACTTCTGACCAAGGCGCCAGAGGAAGATGCGTATTTTGGTTGGGACCTGCGTTCGCCATAAGGAGGTCCATCCATTGCTTTCTTCTCTATTTAATTTGGTATCCTGTATTCTGACCAAACACTGAAAATACCATGTGTTTCCCTGCTGCAGGCCCAAAATTGTCCACCCTCCTCATACAAAGAGGTATTTTGAGTACCGCTTCCGCATCAATGGGTATGAAAACAAATCGAATTAGATCCTCCTTCCATGCCGAGGCAGTCGGCTCAGTCAATTCAGAAACATAAGTCGGTGGATCTGCCACTATAGATGTGATAGGACGAGGTATATCTCTCAAAAAACATAAGTCGGTGGATCTGCCACTATAGATGTGATAGGACGAGGTATATCTCCCCTGGGAATCCAATTATGCTTCCATATGAGTGTTCTCTCTCCGGTGCCTATTCTCCTTATGACTCCCTGCTGCAATATATCTCTACCATCAATGGTTGCACGCCAAATTTGTGATTGGTGAGGTCCCAACTCGGCTTGTAGTATCACACACTTCGGGAAATAAAATTGCTTTCAAAATCCTTCCGCTCAACGAATCAGGGCTATGTAGGAGACTCCATGCTTGCCTGGACAAAAGAGCTAAGTTAAAAATTTCAAGATCACGGAATTCAAGTCCTCCCATATTCAAGTTAAAAATCCTATGCGACCCGGGTCGCACACTCCTCCTCGTGAGACCATCTCCACCAGCTGATGCGTGGAAAATCAAATCTCAAAGCAATCAAACCACTCATCCCCTATCCAGCTTCCTTCTCCAGCGTCGTTCCCGTAGCCGCCGCCGTAACTTTTCTGTTTCACTGAACCACCGGCGCTTCGCTCATCCTCTCCCGTCTCTCTTCCTCTCGTCTCTAATCACGGCACGACGGACTCCCGGTTACTCTGATAGCAGTTCCTCCCCAAACTTGTGATGGCTGAGACCTCTCTCCATGGTGCCAGTAGATGGCCTGAGCAAGGGGATGAGCGGTAGTGACGGCGGCGACATCTCCACAGGGGAGTCGCATCTCGTGCCCTTTCTCAACGTTGTGGAAGCGGCAGTGATCTAGGTGCCCTCCTGTCACGGATCAAAACGCCTAGCGCAAGCTGCCGGCCGGTGCATGAACAACGGCTAAAATCATGAAGCAGAAGAGTTGCGGTGGCGATGGAGCCGGGAGAAACAGAAAAATTGCGGCGGCGGCGACGGCGGGAGCGATAGTGGGGAAGGAAGCGGGATGGGGGATTAGTGATTCGATTGCTTTGAGATTCAGTTTTCCACGTGTCAGCTGATGGAGATGGTCTCACGAGGAGGAGTATGCGACCCGGGTCGCATAGGATTTTTTTCCCATCTATTGGAGATGCTCTAAGGGAGCTCCTTTTTTTTGAGCGGTAAAGCAAAAGCTTTATTGATCATAAACCACAACGTGTGGGATACAATTCGAATCATGGGGTTGGACAAGCCAAAGATGGCGCCCCTGATCAAGAAAAAGAGAAAATCTAGCAAGTTTGTGTGCCTCTACATTGACCGACCGACTTTCAAACATAAAAGAGCAAGTAAAGTTAGAAGCTCTAGCGTGTATCTTCTCGATGATAGCCCCATCGCGGCCTCTGCTTGCTTTGTTCAGATCTTGTACTGCTTGTTTTGCATCTGACGAGATGACAATATTCTGGACTCCCAGGTCCTCAGCCAGCGCCAATGCCTCCCGACACGCAATGATCTCTAGTGTGGCCGGATCCTGCATGCCATAAATTAGCAGAGAAGAACCACCCATATACTGTCCCTGATCATCTCTGCATATCGCCGCTGTCGTTCCCGTGGAGCTCCTGTTCAGCGCTTTATGTGCCAGTTCGGCCTAGTGGCGCTCAGGTGAAGGTCATTTTGGGCTGGCACATTTAGCACAAATCGATCGCTGGCTTGATCGCTCGACAAAAATACCAAATCACTCGCTTGTTCGATTCTTGCGGGATTCAAGTTCACCATTGGACCCGTTCCCTAGAAAACAAAGTTCACCATTGGACCTTATCGTCGCAGTTGACCGGGCTAACTTTTCAAAATTTGGAAAAGATCACAGATTTGATAAAAGTCGGTGAATTTTGAAAAAATATTCATTGATTTTGGACAAAAAGAAGTTCATGGATTTGAAAAAGTTCATCATTTTTGAAGAAAAGTTCATCAATTTTAAAAAAAAGTTCACAAACTTGAATAAATTCATCAAATTTGAAAAAAAAATGTTCATTGATTTTTGAAAAAAAAATTCACAAACGTGAAAAGTTCATCAAATTTGAAAAAAAAAGTTCATTGATTTTTGCAAAAAAGTTTATCAATTTTTAAAAAAGTTCACGAACTTAAAAAAGTTCATCAATTTGGAAAAAGTTAATCGATTTGAAAAATTTCATTGAATTTGAAAAATAATCATCAAATTTGAAAAAGTTCATTGATTTCTTTAAAAACATTCATCAATCTTTTTTGAAAAGTTCAAAAATTTGAAAAAGATTCGTCATTTTTTGAAAAAAAGTATTCACAAATTTGAATAAAAGTTCATTGATTTTGGAAAAAAGGTTCATGGGTTTTGAAGAAAACCTTCATGGATCTTAAACGAATCCGCTCATTTACGAAAAAAGAAAGAGGAAAAAGCAAAAAAAAAAAACAAATAAAAATGTTTAGAAAAAACCCATGAACTAAACCAAGAAATAAAAGGAAAGAAAAAGCAAGTGTTTCACAACGGGTGGGATAGCCGAGTGGTTAGTGTGCTCCTACTCAGCTTGCAGTATTGACACTCTGAAAAATAAACTGCTTTCAAAATTCTCGCACTCAGCGAATCAGGGCTATGTAGGAGCCTTCATGCTTTCCTGGACAGAAGAGCTAAGTTAAAAAATTTGAGATCACGGAATTTAAGTCCCCCCGTATGTTTTGGCTTTGTTTACATTACCTATTGGAGATGCTTTAAACCACTCATGGATGGATAGTGGATGTGTGGGCTTTCTTTTTTGGAGAAGAGGAGATACTGATAGTCTGATTTTTTTTTTTGAGGCATTGATAGTCTGATACATATGGTGTGGTTTCATAGGGCCCAGGAACCGAGCGAAAACCATCCTGTGGTTGGATGGTTAGAAGGACAATGGTATCTCCAGCCCATCAGGGTTCAAATCTTAGTGCTCGCATTATTCCTAAAGTTATTTTAGGATTTTCGGCGATGCGCTTTCAGTGGGAGAAGACGTTCCCGTCGACGACGAGGCTCCTACGGTGACTTCGTAAATCTCAAGATAATATGTCGGCTCAGTCCCTCGGAGGTGCTCATAGAGGTAGCGTGTGTGTATGCGCGTTCATAGGGGTGAGTGTATGCGCGTATGTATGAGCGCTTGCCCCTCTCCGGCGCTGCCGGTCCGCCTCATCTTCTATGGTCCCTGGATCATGGAGGCACGGTGGATCCCGTCCTTTGCCGGCGGGAGGGCTCCGTTTTTAGATGCTTTTCTGAGTTTTATGAGGTTTGTGCTATGCTCAAGAAGATGAGACGGCGACGGCTTCTTGAAGATGTAATAAGGTCCTCCCCGTCTAGCGCCCGCCTCGGTGATGTTTCAAGCATCGTTGGAAGGCGTGTGGAGGTTTGTCTCCAGGGAATCTCGTGGGATCCGGTCGGCGTTTGTCTTCGGTGGATCCGACTGGATCCGGTCTTTCTTCGTCTACGTCTGTGTGTCTGTAGGTTGGATTCTTCTAGTCTATGCTTCTCTTCATCGGCGGCGGTTGCTGTTCTGATGTGCTAGTCCTATGAGGCCTTAGCACGATGACTTCCCGACTGTCTACTACAACAATGTTTGTCCGGCTCCGACGAGAGAGGGACGATGACGGCGGCGCGCCTTCGGCTCACTCCAGTGCTTGTAGTCGTCGCTAGGTGGTCTACGGACCTTGATGTAAATTTTACTTCTAGTGTTCTTTGTACTATCTTGACAGTTGATGAATAGATTGAAAGTTTTCTCGAAAAAAAAAGCAGATTTAGACACGTGCGCCACACTCCCGAGCCTAGACCAGTGTCGGTGGGTGCGTGGATCAGCAAAATAGATTATGCATGTGCCTATATATGCGTTGATAGTAGGGACAGCAACAGTATTTTAGATCTATTATTAGTTGTACCCCGCACCCAGCAAACAGAGAATTCTGTTAGTTGCCTCGCCCCTTGCTCACACTCACACGTACTCCGTATATGTAAGGGCAATCGCTTCACTACAGTTCGCAATGGTCGAGCTGGATATATGTGATCTGCATTGTTGTGGCCTGCCGAGCAGTTGCCGGTAGCCAGGTACATATCGACTTGCATATAAACATACTACATGCATATGCCGACAGATACAGTACTAGGGTGAGGGAGGGGCCAGATCTAGCCAGGTACAGGTATCCTTGTCACCAGGACGCACGAAACTGACCTCCCATCCGTTTCCCACTGCAGACGAAATTAATCCATCACCGCCGTGGCCGGCGTTTCAATGCCCACCTGCATCTGTTCCAACAGTCCAGCTCCTGAGAAGTGTCTCAACTTTATAATAAAGTTAATACAAAATTAAGCTATTTATTTTAAGATGAAGGAAGTATATCTGAATGTTTTGGACATCAAATATGCTCGACTCTTGTGTAGGTGCTTGCAAGATTTCTTGACGATATGAGTTTGGAGGAGCTCAGAAGGAAAAAAGGAGTTTGACATTTTTTTGCAACTTTGGACATTTTGGAGCTCCGCTTGTTTCATTACGAACCTCCTTCAATGAAAATTTGCAAGCGGCTAGAAGAGTCGAGCATCTTTGAAGTACGAACGTTTCAGATTGTTTTAATATGTTTTTGCTATTTTTTCTGAATCTACTATTTACCCTGGAAAAGATGAGTTCGGGATGAGCTATGCATTTTTGATCGCTCCCCCATTAATTATTTTCATTGTAGCAAGGCATGAGATAGCTACCATGCCAACTCGGCGTATGACGATTACTCTCTCCGTCTAGGTGCATTAGGCATCTTAGAAGGTGCACCGCAACCTAGGCGCAAAGAGCTTGGGCTAGAAAAAAATTTGAATGACGGATGAAACCAATCAAAGCATTCCTTTCTCAACTAAAAACATGCTATTAGGCTGGTTGTAATGGTAGTATCATAACTACTATTATGCATGCCAACTAGGCAATTTTGATGAGGTGTCATAGTATTAAATAAAGAAAGATAGGATGGAGTATCATATCATGATACCGTATCATAATAAATGCTATGCTACTTTGTGTCATGCATGGCAATAAATAGAGTACTACATGATACTAATATGTGATACTATGCATTAGTGAGGTAGTATCATACACTAGTATCATATGCATGATACTAGTATATGATACTCCCCATTACAACCAGCCTTAGTTGAAAGTCCTTTTCAAATCCAAATAACGTGCCACAGAAATTACATGCATTGATTCTCCAATTAATAAATAGAGTCTAATTAATATGCATGCAACTAGTACTACTCTTTTGTGTCTTAGTGTTTTGGGATTATTTGATTTTCATAAGGTGACTTATAGTAACATGGTTGGAGTGCCGTACGTATTCATGCTCACGCTTTTCTTTTGCTGAGTTGTGTCAATTCCTCATGTCCCTTTTACTTGGATTTCCATCTACCCTACAACAAGCACCGGCAAAAAAAGCATGTCAATATGCCAGTCAGTGTTTTCGTCGTAGCTCATCAACGGAGAAAGAATAGCATCGGCAAAGACAAAAAAAAAACATAGGATAGCTCCTGATAAGCTACGTGGTTTAAAAGGAGAATTAGCGATTTGGTCACACAGGGTGTTTGGTCTAGTGGTATGATTCTCGCTTCGGGTGCGAGAGGTCCCGAGTTCGATTCTCGGAACACCCCTATTTTTTTAAAGCCCAACTAAATTTGACCGAATGCAGCAGCGCCAAGTTTGCAACTCCTCACAAATGCGACCATATATCACCAATTCACCATAAAAGCTCTGCTGCCCTGCCCTGAGATTGATATTTTGCTGTTCCTCTCTCTCCAAATGTACCACCATACACTCATAACGATCAAGGAGAAAGCTTGCATGCCTGCAGGTCGACTCTAGAGGATCCCCGGGTACCGAGCTCGAATTCGCCCTATAGTGAGTCGTATTACAATTCACTAGGATTTTACAATCCGTTTTTAGTTTAGTTTACCCAATAATTTGGTGGTCTGATAGAAGCTAACACATAGTAGACTAATTTTGAAACCGCATTTTAGGTGTTAAAGCGAGTAGAGATCGTGTCAACTCTAGTTGTGGTAACAAGGAATGCGTGACCTTAACTCCTACGGACCGTTACACTGGTAGAAAAAGGGCATGTTGTCCCGGTTCCTGAACCGGGACTAAAGGGTCGGTACTAATGCCCTGTCCCTTTAGTCCCGGTTCAATCCAGA